>NC_090060.1:16361726-16396726 GCF_038355195.1 Osmerus mordax | reverse complement strand
ATGTGAGGTTGCAGCAGGAAGAAACGAGAAGCCTATTGTAGCCATCGGTGTGGTGCATGTGACGTCATCAGCAAATCACGGCCCGCATCCTGGGAGAAATCATTCCATGGTGACCGGTTGCTATAGAAATGGTCCTTTAATGGAAAGTTGAGCGACGGAGATCCGTTTTGTCGCGTAGCATAGGCACAGGTGCGAGAGAGAGAGAGAGAGAGAGCGGAGAGAAAGAAAGAGAGAGAGAGCGGAGAGAGAGAGCGACAGGTCGAGAAGCAAGCACAAACAGCGACGTGGCATGATAATGAAAGGAGACTCAATGTGCATCCTATTTTCCATGGAAAAGCTCCTCATTTGCGAGAAAACAAGGGGCGTTGTCACGGATGAGGGAACTCTGGTATTCTATTTCACTGGTTTGGTTTTTTGCATGCACCGTTTCTGTGTGTTTGTATACGTGCGCGTGTGTGTATTTGTATCTGTGCATACGTGCGCGCACGAATGATATTTAGTCAGTACATTGCATCCCTGCGGATATGTGTTATCCAACGGGTTACCTTCCATTTCACTATTACAACTCTAAGCTTTTGTAGGAGCTGTCCATGGTCAAGGGAAGACCGAAGGGCATCTACCTTGCCCGTGGCAAGCTACTATCTCGTCGCAATTGGGCAACGTTGGTCAATGTTTTATTATTTCGAAAAGCAAAAATAAACATTGTGCTATAGAAGCTTAAATGATAGCCTTTGCCATGTGTAAGAGTAACGAGTTTATAATTAGAGCAATCAATGTAGGCTAATGCATATCCGCTCAGGAGTTGTTTGCCAGACCAAGGAAACCTGTGACACTGCTTGTCTGCAGCCTCGAAAGCGACCTGAAAGAACCGGTTGATTCCATAGAGCTACTCCAGCAGATATGAGGAATGGAAATTACAATAGACGATATCAACATTGCGGATGTTCGTCTTCGTTAACATTTTCTTAGTATTTATATGCCTCCAAAAACAGTTTTTCACTTAGCCTACTATATGCCTCCGATACTATGTTCAGCCATAAGCCAGGCTATATGACGTTTGTATGGCCTTACACGAAGGACATCGCTTCTGGTTTCTCACTGAACAACACAGGGACATGTTAGGACTTAAGCTTGTTCCGTTTAGTGGACCGTGTGGCCATCAATCACTGTATTATCAAGGAACGCCGTGTCTCACGTAGCCAACAGACGTGTCTGTGTATGTCTGTCTGTGTTGAGACGCGCGCTCACGCTCGTGTTACATGTCTGAAGGACAAGCGACAAGCCATCTTATTATGTTTGCTTGTAAAGTCGGATGCCGCAAAAGCAATCTCCGTTCCTCATCCTTTCTCTCATTCAGTAGGGCAGTAGGCTAGCAAAGAGCGGACAGGGAAGAGGAGGGGTAACTGTTAATGGTGGCGTAAACCGCCATAGACCCGGGGGCATGTGAAACTCCAGGCCATGTCATATCTCTTCGACATTCTCCTCAGTGATCTGTGAGCGGGGCGAGAGGATTATCGCGCCTCTCAGTTGAGACTTGACAGATCACGAGCACGGGAATCTCTGTGCACTTGCCAGTCCTGGAGCGGCGGTATATTTTTACTTTGGGGTATTTTTGGTATTTAGTTCGCCCCACTAACTGTGCCGGCAAGCTTGGATAAAGTGAGACGACCCTTATGAATAAGCAATACTCAACCGTCACAAGGCGTGCGATCTGCTGTTGACATTTTTAACAATAGCCTTCGCCTGACTCACGTGTGTAGGAAAGCTATAAAATAGGCTCGATGACAAACAAAAGCGCGTTGATACTTGATACAATCTGTGGTGTGACATTACAGGATAGACTGATTGGATGAGGGAGGGAGTTCCTTCGTTTAGTCTTGTCTTTGTCAGTTCATAGGTACAATCAAAACACATTGCTCGCGTGGGTGTGTGGCTGGCTTTTCCTTGATCTCTAGCAAGTTATTGTAAAAAAAACAAACAAGGACAGATAGAATAAGGACGACCTTCAAAGTCATTTAGCTGTTAATTAAATTTAACATTGAGTCATTTCTCTGTGAATTACAAAGGCTTGTAGATTAAATTAAACACAGTAGTGTTTATGTAGACCCTGTGAGGCGACCATTAAAATGTATTTTCTTTGTTCACAGGTAAATGTTGAAGACACCGTCGAAATGTTACCAAAATCGAGAAGAGCACTTACCATTCAAGAGATTGCGGCATTAGCCAGATCGTCTTTACATGGTAAACAGAACAACACACACACACCAAAACACACAACTTTTTACACTGTCCCCTTCACACAAACCCACAATTTCCTTCCTGCCATACGATAACATCTATGCCTACTTGACCTAGACCGTGACCCTTGAACTCTGGACCCTCAGGCATCTCCCAGGTGGTCAAGGAGCATGTGACCAGACCCACAGGCATGGCGCAGGGCCGGGTGGCTCATCTGATAGAGTGGAAGGGCTGGTGTAAACCCACCGACACCCCCGCCGCCCCAGAGTCAGACTTGAACAACTACTCTGACCTCACCGAGGGAGAACAGGAGGCCCGCTTCGCAGCAGGTAGCCATCTTTTTCCGTTCTGAACGGTTGTTTCTTTGCGACTAACTTTATTTACAAGGTGAGTCGATGGCTTGAGTAATGGATTGGGTGATTCCCAGCAACCCTTATCTGCTTCTGTTGTCAAACACAAAGACCAAACTTGGATTAATTGTCTTTAACATCAGGGCCTTTTCTGCTCCTCTCTCATCCCCTGTCCTGTCGTACCTTTCTCTTTCACTAGTCCTTCTTCTCTCCTCTGTCTCCCTCTATCCATTTACCCTCCATTTATGTCATTTAGTGTCCTTTACTACTCTTCTCTTTCTCACCCTATGCTTTCTCCCCGCTCCCTCTATCCATTTACCCTCCATTTATGTCATTTAGTGTCCTTTACTACTCTTCTCTTTACTCACCCTATGCTTTCTCCCCGTCTCTCTCTCTCTCTCCCCCGCCCCTCCCTCCCTCCCTCCCCTCCCCTCCCCCCTCCCTCCCTCCCCTCCCTCCCCTCCCCTCCCTCCCTCCCTCCCTCCCTCCCTCCCTCCCTCCCTCCCTCTCCTCTCTCTCTCTCTCCTCTCTCTCTCTCTCTCTCTCTCATCTCGCTCTCTCTCTCTCTCTCTCTCTCTCTCTCTCTCTCTCTCTCTCTCTCTCTCTCTCTCTCCCTCTCCCCCTCCTTCCCTCCCTCCCTCCCTCTCTATCTCTCTCTCTCTCTCCCTCTCCCCCTCCTTCCCTCCCTCCCTCCCTCCCTCTCTATCTCTCTCTCTCCCCTTCCTTCCCTCTCCCCCCCCCCCCTCTCTCTCTCTCTCTCTCTCTCTTTCCCCTCTCTCTCTCCCCCTCTCCGTCTCCACGGTTCCCTGCACCCCGTCTTCTTGTTTCTCCATTTGTCTCCCCTCTTTCACTCCATCCTCGCTGCATTCTTTTGCGTGCTCCCTGCAATGCAGACACTCAAGGTTAATTTGCACAGTGAGGTTTCTGTTCCTGGCTCAGTCCCGGCGTGGACTGAGCCATTTTTCTGTGTGGCCCTCTGTTCCTCTCACCTCTCCCCCCCTGCTCCTTCCCCTGTGTGGCCCCCCTGTTCTCCTCACCTCTCCCCCCCTGCTCCTTCCCCTGTGTGGCCCCCTGTTCTCCTCACCTCTCCCCCCCTGCTCCTTCCCCTGTGTGGCCCCTGTTCTCCTCACCTCTCCCCCCTGCTCCTTCCCCTGTGTGGCCCCCTGTTCTCCTCACCTCTCCCCCCCCTGCTCTTTCCCCCTGCTCTGTGTTTCATCTTCTCCCCTTCCTCTCATCCTGTCGTCCCTGATTTCCCTACGATTCCGTTTCTGTCTTTTCTTATCTTTCATCATTCCTTCCTGTCTTCTACGTAATTTCCTAAGGTGAATATGCAGTCAAGTCCATTTGTCTGCAGTGTTTGGTGTTATGTCACATGCCGTTCTCTGGTAACCCTTTCACTCATATCATCACTGTACACCGGTTTACTGTTTAAGAGGCCTGTTCAATGTGTTCACATGACTCTTCATACATGATAGCGGATCAGATAGTTTGGCTCACTTTAGGTGACAATGTAGATGGCGTCTACCAGCAAAGGGACTTCGAACAGTGTACTTGCCTTCTTGGGTGTGTACTGTATACGCTTGGTCTGCGTGAATATGTTTGATGCAATCAACATTTAAACATGTTTGAAGGTCCCAACATGTAGGATTGAGGAGTGTACTTGTGTGTGCTTGTGATAGAGACAGCAAGATTGTAGGCACTGGGTCCAGGTGGAATAGTTCTATTGATGAGTAAGGCCTGTGCCAATACACATAAACCCACACACACACACACACACACATACACTCACACAAACACACACGCTGGATTCCTCCCAGTCAATTCTAGAGAGTGGTTCTTTCTCCTGCAGTAGTCTGGCTGACAGCCCTGACTGCTATGGAGAGGAGCTTATGTCACCCTGCAGAGAGAGAGTGTGTAGAGGAAGCTGTGCACGTGTGTGTGTGTGTGTGTGTGAGTGAGTTAGGGTGTTAAATTGTGTGTCAGTGAGAGAAATGGGTAGTGTGAGAGAGAGTGAAATAAGAGAAGAGGAAAAGAGGGGAGTCAGGTGGCTGAGCGGTTAGGGAATCGGGCTAGTAATCAGAAGGTCGCTGGTTCGATTCCTGGCTGTGCAAAATTATGTTGTGTCCTTGGGCAAGGCACTTCACCCTACTTGCCTCGGGGGAATGTCCCTGTACTTACTGTAAGTCGCTCTGGATAAGAGCGTCTGCTAAATGACTAAATGTAAAATGTAAAAGAGATTCAGACAGAAGGAGAGATACTGAGAGACAGAATGAAAGTCAGAGAGAAGGAGAGATACTGAGAGACAGAATGAGAGTCAGAGAGAAGGAGAGATACTGAGAGACAGAAAGAGAGTCGGAGAGATACTGAGAGACAGAATGAGAGTCAGAGAGAAGGAAAGATACTGAGAGACAGAATGAAAGTCAGAGAGAAGGAGAGATACTGAGAAACAGAATAGGAGTCAGAGAGAAGGAGAACGAGAGAGAGAGTGATTGAGTGAGAGAGAAGTGTTAGAGTCAGAGGCCAGAGAAAGAGAAAAGACAAAAAAAACGTTGCGAGAGATAGAGAGAGATAGATAGAGAGAGAGTAGAAAGAGAGAGAGATAGAGAGATAGAAAGAGAGAGAGATAGAGAGAGAGGGGAGTTGGTTCCAGTGCAGGTCCAGCAGGGATCCAGGTCTACAGGGGTTACTCTGGAGTGGAATCGACCAGTCCTGGGAGTCTGAACAGGACTGGGAGCTGAGCCAAGCTCTGCAATACCACACACACACACCCCACAGGACCCTGGATATCCTGCAGATACTAGAACCATCAGTTAGAGAGCGATGGTGTGTGTACAGCATGCAGGCGTGTGTGTGTACCTGTGCGTGCATGCGTGTGTTTGGGCATGCGCGCGAGCACGTGTGAGCGTCTGTGATTGTTTGCTTACGTCTGCAGGTGAGATATTTAAGGTTTTCTAAAGGGACAAGGGAGGAGTGGGATGAAACAGAGAGGCAGAGGAAGAGGAGAGAGGAGAGGGAGAGGAAGACAGTGTCTCTTTGTCCGTCAAAATAAAGTTCGGATCGGGTCCGTTTTTATGTATTTTTATCATCCATAGCCAGCATTTGGACAGGTTTTTGGACAATTCAGAACCACCGAATGTTTAGGCTGATTGCAAAAAAAACGCATATGAAAATGTCGTACTCAGTGTGCAAAGGCCTTAAAGGCTGAGTTCAGGGTCGAGGTGGGTGGGAGATGAATGAAGAATCGATCGCTGTGCAAGACCACACATGAATGCAAAACACAGCGCAGCAGAGAAGATCCAGGGAGAGACAGATGGGGAGAGAGGGGGGGGGGAAGAAGTGAGCGGGAAGGAGAGAGGGAGAAAGGAAAGAGAGGAGAAAAGAGATTGAAATGCAAACAAGATGTGCAACGAGAAGAGGAAGGCAAGTGACAGTGAGAGAAAGTGAGCGTGCGGGAAAGCTGATTGAAAAAAGCAATGAGAGGGGAATGGGAGGATCGCAGGGAATACAAAAGAGAAGGGATGAATGAGGGAAGAAGAAAAGAGGTAAAAAAGCAAGGAATGACAAGTTATATAGCAGAGATGAGAGAGAGAGAGAGAGAGAGAGAGAGAGAGAGAGAGAGAGAGAGAGAGAGAGAGAGAGAGAGAGAGAGAGAGAGAGAGAGAGAGGGGAATCTAGTCAAGGCTCTGCACCCTCCTTCAGTCAAGAAAGAGAGAGTGTGTGTGTTTGCTGACTGGCTGCAGCTGATGATTGAAGGTGATTGGTCAGTAGCTTGGTCAGTAGCTCTAGAACACTGACTCTGTCACATGCTGAGTCACCTTCAGGGAGAAACCAACAGTCACCCTCACTGTGTCCCTCAGGAGTGTGTGTTTGTGTGTGTTTGCGTGTTTGCCTGTGCACATAGCATACCTCTGATATACCTCAACATCCCTGTACAGCTGTTGGTGGTGTTTCACACAGAGAAACGTGGCGCTGCGGTCAGTCGTGAGGTCACTTCCTGATCAGTCGCGAGGTCACTTCCTGCTCAGGGTGTTGAAGTCTTGTCTGGTTCAACCCAGTACAGACTAGTTCAGGTCTTTTTGAGGTGTGTTGCAAATCAAAGACCCAAGATGTCAAGATGGGATCACACAAGGACAAAGCTCTTTCTTTGTTACCGTGGCAACCGATGCACGCGCGTGAGCGCACGACACTCGTGTGTGTGTGTATCGGAGCCATGACTGTCACACAAATATTCATGAAGGTTTTTTACTTGTGTGCACATTTGTGTCATGTGCTTGTCTGTTATCTAACCTACTGTGTGTGTGTGTGTCTGTGTGTGTCTGTGTCTGTGTGTGTGTGTGCAGGTGTGGCAGAGCAGTTTGCCATCGCTGAAGCCAAGTTGAGGGCCTGGTCCTCAGTTGACGGAGACGACTCCAATGATGACTCATACGACGAAGACTTCCTGCCTGCTAACGAGCCCACAACACAAAGCACAGGTACACTGGAACACACACACACACACAGGTGTGCACACACACAGACACACACTTTTAAACATCCAAAAGTGTGCCATGGTTAAATCCTTCTTAAAGCTGTAAACACCTTTTATCGTTCTTCATTTCCTCTTTCTTTTCATCTTCATTCCCTAATCTTTCTCCCCCCTCTTTACTCTCTCTCTTTCTCCCCCCTCTTTCCTCTCTCTCCTTCTCTCTTCCTGTTTCCTCTCCTTCTCTCTCCATCTAACCCGCCTCTTTCCTTTCTCTCTCCCCCCCCCCCCCTCTCTCTCCTGGGGAGACTGCTGTCTGTGTCCAGAGCCCTTATTGTCCCAGTGCCCTACTTTTGTCCTCTCAAAACATTTTTTGTTCTCCGGTGCAATTTGATATCCCTCCTGCAACTTTAATATGGTTCCTTTGGTGCAGGCAGGGCGGGGGTGGGGGTGCAATATTGCTATATGAGTCTGTGAGCTGGGTGAGGGCGCTATAAATATACTGTGTGTGTGTGTGTGTGGTGGGGGCTGGGGGGGCTGCAGGGGCTACAGTAACAGTCGACTGCACCAGTATTATATGCTTCTTCACTGTGACTTTCCCTTACTGCTCACTGTGTCCTGCATCCAACATCTGACCGAACACAGTAACCAAGTATTACCCAGCATTAGATCTTTACTGTGGGCTCACCCTGTAGAAGGTGAACACACTAGCTAGGACCCACTGGGTTCAAATACGAGGGGATAGGGGATGTGCTGTTGGGCCAAGACCCAACATGATGTGGGGGTCAGATGGCTGAGCGGTTAGGAAGTCGGCTATTAATCAGAAGGTTGTTGGTTCGATTCCCGGCCGTGCCAAATGACGTTGTGTCCTTGGGCAAGGCCCTTCACCCTACTTGCCTCAGGGGGGAATGTCCCTGTACTTACTGTAAGTCACTCTGGATAAGAGCGTCTGCTAAATGACTAAATGTAAATGTAATTATGTGGTTTCATCTCTGCTGTCTCTCCAGAAGTCCGTGTGTGTAGACAGGGTGACATAGAACAGCCAGCACGGAGGTAGAGTGAATGAAGCGTGTCGTTACAGGAAGTAATCTCTACCATCTTCACTGTGTCTCCCCCCCTCCCTCCCCCCCCCCCCCCTCCAGATGTGCCCCCGTATCCCCCCTTCCTGAAGGACTTGATCCACAGCCAGGTGTGCCAGCACCTAGGTCTGCGAGGGCCATGCTGTGAGGGTGGCGGTGAGGGCGTGGTCAGTGGCGACCCCTCCCCCACCGCTGGCTCCCCCAACACCCTGTGCTCCAGCCTCTGCAGCCTGGACGAACACCACCCCCTGCTGCGCGACCTCGGTCACCGCGGCAACCGTCACCAGGGCCCACCACGGTCACCACGGGAACAACGTGGCCGAACTGGCGGCCAAGATCCTGGCGGCGCTGCAGGGAGGGGAGGAGCTTCTGCTGTCCCGCCTCCAGAGGGCGGGGCCGGGGCAGGGGGCGGGGACTGTGGGTTCCACAGCGTAGGGGGCGGGGAAGGGAGGGACCGGCCCTGCGGGGGGCAGGACTCGCCGTGTTACTCCGTGTCGTACTCCGACACCTACCTGTCGCCGGGCGAGGACGACGACACCCCCTGCAAGGACTACGAAGGCACCGTGTGCCCGGGCGAAGAAGAGTTCCCCCCCGGCTACGCCACCCGCAGGAAGGTCTCTGACGTGGCCTCCTCCGGAGTGGCCTCCCTGGACGAGGACGAGGAGGAGAGGGAGGGAGAGGAGGAGAGGGAGGAGAGGGAGGAGAGGGAGAGAGAGCAGGGCAACTGAGGACTCCTCTCTCCCTGTCTTCTTTCTGTGTGCATCCCCTACTGTCTCTCGTCCATCCGGAGGAACTTCTGTTCTGTTCATCGTCCCTCCGTCTCCACGATGACGTCTGACACATGTCAACCAGTTCGCATGTTTTTCACGACTTGAACTTATCTTACTCCAACGTAAACCATGTGTTTCCAGGCCTACTTGCGACATTTCACCCCCTACCCCCCTCCCCGCCTGCCAATTTGATATGTATTGATATATTTTTGTCTTGAGGCGTCCAAACAATCTTTTATATCAGTGAGAATCAGGACAGTTGGACTGTAGTAGGAAAGCCAGTGATTGGCCGGTGGGTTCAGTAAGAAGCCTACTGGTTGACCGGGTTGTTTTGGCGTTCCCATCCCTCAACCAGGAAGTGTGAGACCATTTCAAAATGGACGCCAGCCACTGAGGAGGAATGAACCCAAACAGAAGGACTGACTCTTAAACTCCTGTAATTCCTGTGCATGTGTTTGCAAGTGCTGAAACTAAAACTGTGGGATGACCCAGTCTTGAGGACGGTTTGTTACTGTCGGCTGTTCCGAGTACGCTCCCCCCCCTCCCCGTACCCCCACTCCCCGTACCCCCCCCCCCCCCTTCCTCTGCCCCGTCCTAGTGCAAGATATCCCATCCGAGGCAGGGTTGACATCGCATCCTGAAACCTGCCCTGTGACCACACCCCCCTCCCACCAACACCCCCACCCCTCCCCTCCTCCCCCAAAGGAGACAGTTACACCCCCCCCACCCTCTCCCCTGCAGGAGGACAGTTGCATCCGTCTTGGCATGGCCTGCTGAGTATGCCAAACAACAGTAATATAACCTGTCACTTCAACAGTTATGAGCAAATGCTGGAATGTCTTTAATGAAAGTGACAGGACATATGTATTTTAAATCAAACAAACTTTAAAGGTAATAAAAAAAATAATGAACATTTGTCACAAAGGATGCGACAAAAATGATATGCTTTTATTGTACTAGTTTTGTATCATTCAACTTGTTGTACTTCTTATGCTGAATATCATTATGATACTCCCAGTCATAATGGCATGCTATAGCAACTGGTTCACGTTTTAGTTTTGGTTCTTTGGGTTCTTCGACGGAACACTGAAGACCATGTGGTCGTCATAAAAAAAACATCAATGATGACAACAAAGGAAAAAAAAACTATAGAATGTTCTTGAAGTGTCCCTTTTGGTGAAAGAGATGCTGTTTGGTGAAGACATTGCTGTACAAAGACAGAAACCTTGTTTTTCTGTGAAGAGATGTGAAGTTGCATTGGAGATTTTCTATATTTTTGTATACGTCGTCTTGCTTGGTTCTCTTTGCCTCTGCGGCGTGCTAGTGTCTGTGGTTTTTTTGCACCGAGGCTAATGTGGCTGTAGATTTCTCCTCTCTTTGTTATCACTGTGTGATATAGTATACTGGAAAAAACAACAAAACAAATGTGAAAAAAAAAACGTTTTTCTTTTACTTTTTAAAGAGGATACTGTGATACGGTTTGTTTATGTCATTGTCATGGTGATCCTACCTGACTTTTTCAAATTGTTCGCTGTTTATTTTTTTGATTCATAGTTATTCCTACAGCTTTGCTTATCTTTTCTATTCTTATCTTCTCTATTTTTCCTCCGTTTTGCGAAGATGTCAGCGAAAGGACATTTTTCAGTGAATAAATCTAACATTCCATCGTCATGGTGAACCTTCTTTAAGGTTCTCCCATTGGGACTGTCACTCATTCAACTCAGGAAGTCCCATTGGTCCAGAACGTCCGTGTGTCCCGCCCACACACAGCCCCAACAAACAACACCTCACTTGCCACCCATCACAGTTAATCTGTGTGTACGTAATAACAAAGCGTAGACTAAGTGGTAATGTGAGTGTGTATGTTTGTAGAGTAGTTATAAGATCATGAAAGCACAGAATTAGCGCCCGACTCACTTCTTTTGTGATTGTTCAGGAAATCCTCAAACATTTGTCTGTGTGTTTGTAAGTTTAGAATTGCAGGCTCGTTAGGCTTGCATTTGTGTTCTCGCTCCAAAGGCCACCAATGCAGCGATTCCCTTTAAACTGCGTGTTTAGTATTGCTGAGCTCTCTTTGGATTTTGTTGTTAGATAGAAACTGATGGAACGAGGCTCATGATTTTGGAAAATTAATTCTTAATTATAACAGAGCAGTGGTTCTGAATGTTATTTTCAATGAATACAAGCTCTGAGTTGATGTGAGAACCAGGTGGAGGTGATCTGTTTGGCTGGATGCCTATCGACGTCAAGCTCCACGGACCAGACAGGTGGAGTCGTTGATGGAAAGGCGTGAGAGATAGCGTGAACTCAGGGGGAACCATTAATGCTGTGCCTTCATCCGTGACCTCTGACCTCCTGGGTT
This sequence comes from Osmerus mordax, assembly GCF_038355195.1. Taxonomy (NCBI): domain Eukaryota; kingdom Metazoa; phylum Chordata; class Actinopteri; order Osmeriformes; family Osmeridae; genus Osmerus; species Osmerus mordax. Next base: position 16,385,465 of record NC_090060.1, on the reverse strand, counting down.
TGGGGTTAATTCCACCGTCAAACTCTTACCCACCATAGAAGAAGAGCCATAGATCTGCCATTTTGTAATTTTTATTAATGCTACATGCACTATTCAATGTTTTTCATCAGACCGACTGAACTACAATGACCACAGTCCTCACATGGGGCTCCTGCGAGTGACGTCCTCGCTTGGCTTAGTCAAAGGTCGACTAAGCCTGAAAACCAGAACCCTGTTGCATCCGTCCATTGGGGGGGGCTTCAGTAACATGCATTTGGAGGGCCATTCTGCGTCATTGTCCTTTCAGTGGCATTAAAGTGGAGCTGTGTTCTCAGGGCAAGTGCTCTTGTGCTCCGATGCTGTGACGTGTGTCCCGTGGTTGTCCAACCAACCATCCACCCCCCCCCCTCTCCTTCGCTCCATTCACTCCACCCCCCCTCCTCCCATCAACTCCACCCCCCCTCCCCCATTCACTCCACCCCCCCTCCTCCCATCCACTCCACCCCCCCTCCCCCATCCACTCCACCCCCCCTCCCCCCATCCACTCCACCCCCACTCCCCCCATCCACTCCACCCCCCCTCCCCCCATCCACTCCACCCCCACTCCCCCCATCCACTCCACCCCCACTCCCCCCATCCACTCCACTCCACCCCCCCTCCCCTCCCCCCCCCTCCCCCCATCCACTCCACCCCCACTCCCCCCATCCACTCCCCCCCCTCCCCCCATCCACTCCACCCCCACTCCCCCCATCCACTCCACTCCACCCCCCCTCCCCTCCCCCCCCTCCCCCCATCCACTCCACCCCCACTCCCCCCATCCACTCCCCCCCCTCCCCCCATCCACTCCACTCCACCCCCCCTCCACTCCACCCCCCCCTCCCCCGTCCGGCCGTCCAGGCAGCGGGCGGAGAGTGCCCCCCTGGCAGCTAGTGACAGGCACCTTCCAGTCTCCTTCTCCACACAGCTGTCACACACACACTCTTTCCATCCTCCCCTTTTCTCGCTCTTCATCTCTCTCTCTTTCTCTCTCTTTCTCTCTCTTTCTTCATCTATCTCTTTCTCCCTCCCTCTCTCTCTCTCTTTCTCTCTCTCTGTTTCGGTCTCTGTGCCTCTTCAACCATCCACCTGTTCTCCATCTTTCATCCGTCTCTCCTCACTTAGTCTCTCACTGTCTCTCCCTCCCCCCTCTCTCTCTCCCTCCCCCCTCTCTCTCTCTCCCTCCCCCTCTCCTCCCCATTCCTTCTCTCCACCTGTTCTCTTCTCTCGACCCTTTTGTCTCCGTCCTTTTCTCTCTCTGCACTTTCCATCTCTCTCCCCCTCTTCTGTTTGCTCTCTCCACCCCTTTCTCTCTCTCTCCTCTTCTGTTTGCTCTCTCCACCCCTTTCTCTCTCTCTCCTCTTCCGTCCTCGCCCACGGGGTGCCTGTTGTATAATCAGCAGAGCAGTTGAGTGCTACCTTTGCCGACAGGCAATTAGCCTGCGATTATGACATCGGCTGACGGATGGATGTGGAAACCAAAGGGAGATGTGCATCTCTTAATTTTTCCTTCTTCTCCCCCCTCCACCCCCCCTCTCCCCCGTGCCTCTTTCCCCTTCACCCCCTCCCTCACCCTTCATCCCTCCCTCCCTCCGTCTGTGTCCTGAGTGTTTTGCGGGTAACTGCCCCCAAATAAGCTTCAAGTTGTGCAGTGGGGCGATGCGTCCTCGCCATTGGTCTAAGATGCGCTCATTGGGGCCGTGTCATCCAATGAGGATTGACGGGCCTGTCCTTGTGCAGTGCAGATGGATAGAGTGAGGCATGTCCTGTGTGTGTGTGTGTGTGAGTGTGTGTGTGTGCAAAGAGTGTAGCCATGGACAGAGTGTTCTGTGGGTGGCGCAGTGCTTCAGGCCAGAGATGACATTGGGCACTTATCAGAGAGAGAGACAGAGAGAGAGAAAGAAGCTCTCACAGTTGCTCCAGATTCTTTGTGTGTTTGAGAGAGTGTCTGTTTGTCCAGGGGAGGGGGGGGGGGGGGCACGCAATAGCCGAGGGTGAATCTACTTTTAAAAATACATCAAGACATCTGTGAAACGAGGGCGGGGCGGAGAGGGCACATGAATATTCAGATCCTGGCATCTCTATCACCTGCCAGCATCGTTAGTAGGCCTACCAGGGCGCAGGCCCGAGGACCAGCTGATGCAGGAGAGACCCCAGGTCTCTCAGTCGCTGTCTGAGTGGTCTTTACCGTTTAAAGGAGAGAGATCACGAGAGAGAGAATGGTAGAGAGAGGTAGAGAGACAGAGAGAGAGAGAGAATGAGCTGGTGTTTAACCCACATTAGCCTCTGATGCCTCAGAAGGCCTTAATTAAGCTCCCAGAATCCTCTGAGCTTTGGGCCGTGGGGTGACATCACTGTGTAGTCATGGCACCCACATACTCACACACCTATACACTACTGCATAAAACACACCCACCCACCGATACACTACTTCACAAAACACACATTTAGGCTATAGTGAGCACTCCTGTTGGAATGTTGGAAGAGAAGACAGATTTTGATAAGTAAGGGAGAGCCAAGCCATCTGCTATCTGCTAACAGCTCTAGCTGTCCCTGTGCCAGACAAAAGCAATCAAACCATGACTCACTGGGTACAGAAATGGATCAACCTAAAATGAATGTACCATCAGCTGTCTGTCATCCTACAAACTGTGAAACCATTTAAAATGCATAACTATTCAGACACAGTCCCCTGCTCTGAGCATCACTGTCAACTGTCGTTTTATTTCCCTTCTAATTTTTTTTCTTTTATTTGACCTGAATGTAATTATTTGAATATTGCCACTTGATTTTGAAAAATGAATTGATATTTTGTTGCTGCATCTGACATAATTAATAAAAATATCGTATATGTTCTTTGCAACAAAAAAAAGATCTGTGTCTCATTGTATTGTATATTCTATATCGAGGTATTGGATAAGAATATATATGAAAAACTAGACTAAAGATGAATTAAGTGGTCAGGTCAGTGGAAAGCACTTAGCCATCATACTGGATTTCCAGAAGCTGCCCTGTGATTTGGATTTGATAATGCCCCTTAACATCATTGCAGCTCATTGAACATCATTATGTTACCATCAGCCTTGCGACTTTGACATGGACAGCGCACACGCACACTTTGACACTTCTAACTGAAGGCCTTTTGCCGCGGGAAAACTGTTCTGATCAACAGAAAACGTATTGCTCTGTACCTTGTGCTCTGTAGTAGAACAAGTAGGCCTACACACGATGGATAGACCCCCGGGAGCGTCTTACTGGAGCCTGTGCGTTTCCCTGGAGGACTCAACAGCTGTTAACACAGGACTGACAGTCTATATTTCGGTTTTATAACGGTTTTTACTTTGATAGAAAAACACGTTGAAGTTTTCTACTGTGCAGTCCTTGTTGTGACCTACATTACATTACATTTACATTTATTCATTTAGCAGACGCTTTTATCCAATGCGACTTCCAAGAGAGAGCTTTACAAAGTGCATAGGTCACTGATCATAACAACAAGATAGCCACAAAAACATTGCGAGTAGCCAAAACATGAAGCATACATTGTGAAAAACCAAAGTAAGTGCCAAAAGGAAGAACCATAAGAGCATGTAGTTAAACAAGTTACAATTAAACAACATGAACCGCTATAAGTGCAAGTGTACCTGTGGAAAAAGCAAGCAACAATAATAAAAACAATATACCACAGCGAGTACAAAAATTTAAATCAGTTACCACTAACCACAAGAGCAGCAAGTCTCTAAGCAAGAGTCATTGTGATCCTTGAGGAAACTTACATCGGTACCTCCCAATATGGCTGCTAATGCATCGTGCTGTATGACTACATCAAGTAGGTCAGGACCCAGCATCCTACTTAAGCCCTCTCTGGTCTGTAATTACTGTAGGCCTACTGTAATTACTCAAGGAAAAACACAAATATTGTTTTTGTAGTTTTTTTAACAACTTGAAATGTGAAAAGCAAGTGGCAGTGCTGAATCTTCACCAAAGTTGAACTCAAGTTTGGATCTAATTATCTTCAGAGAAAGCTTTCATCTGACCTTGCCTGCAAAGGAAGGTCACAATTAAAGGTTTTAAACATTTAAAGTATGTTTCATCTTTGTAGATGGAAAGACATGTTTTATCAATGGCGACCTTTTACTTAACATGAAATTTGTAAAATACAAAACATTTAAGTGTGACTACCATCACCTTAAAAGGTCAACGTTCTGCCATAGCTAGACATGATCCTGATTCAACTTACATTTAGTCATTTAGCAGACGCTCTTATCCAGAGCGACTTACAGTAAGTACAGGGACATTCCCCCGAGGCAAGTAGGGTGAAGTGCCTTGCCCAAGGACACAACGTCAGTTGGCATGACCGGGAATCGAACTGGCAACCTTCAGATTACTAGCCCGATTCCCTAACCGCTCAGCCACCTGACTCCCACCCACTTCCCACTTCAACTTGATAAAAGTGAGTAATGTTTCGGTTGCCAACAGAAGTTCAATCTCTCTTTAGGTTTCATCAGCAATCTCTGCTTCAGACCTCCTTGAGTGGAGCTCTCTGTTCTGTTATCACTGTCCCTATATGTGTGTTAGTGTGTCTGTGATAGTGGAGGCTCTCCATTTCTTATCTACTTTTCCGTTATTCCAGGCTCCTAACCCTGGACGCGTCACCTTTTATGGAGTTCGGCAGCAGCTGGAGGCCCACTGCACGCCACTGACCCACAATGCACTGGGGCTGTATTTAACATGACAAGGACACAGAGAGCGACCAAATTCTATATGTGGCAAGTGTGACTGTGCGATCGTACGTGTCTGTGAAATAGAGACAAAGAAAAAAAATTCCAGTAGTTTTTCTGCATTTAATTAATTATTTTTTTTACCAGAGAGGACTACAGAGGAACCTAAAAAATTACACACACTTTATTTACATCTTATTTTCCTAGTGGGAGAATCTTGCTGTGTGCATGTTGAGGGCTGACCTCCATGGCATCTGTGACCAGCTCTTCCTCCAGCCGCTCCTCCTCCTCCTCCTACCGCTCCTCGTCTCGCTACAGCAGCTGCAGCTCCTTCAGGTCGGAGGAGTCCGCTGGGGGGCAAACGCTCGCACCCCTAGGGCCCCTGCTGGAGCCCCCCTTGGGGCCCCTGCTGGAGCCCCCCTTGGGGCCCTTCCTGGACCCCGCAGCGCCCCACAGCATTTTCGGAGAGGAGGACACCGTGGGGACTCTGTGTCGGGCCCCCTTCAGCCGACACCGCAGGGAGTCTCACGGTTACCAGGGTGAGTATGGTCTCAGGTTGCCTGTGTGTGTGTGTTTGTGTGTGTGTGTGTAGGTGTGTGTGTGTTTATCCAACAGGGGGTCATGGATGTAAACCTTCTGCTGTCTGTACGTACTTTCAACACGGCAAGACTGAGATACGAGAGAGTCAAATCAAATCTAAATGTATTTGTATAGCCCTTTTTACAAGCAATGTGAGAGAGGGCTTCACATACACCCATAGAACTGCCCCTCAACCAACCTAAACCCTCAAGGAAGACAAGGAAAAACTCAGAGAAAAAACTCCCAAGAGGAGAAAAAATGAGAGAAGGATGGGAGAGAAAGATTGTAACAAGGAGGACGGAGGTGTGATAAGAAACCGGAAAAGGTTGAACAAAATCTGTCATGCAGAAAACGCTGAGAAATGCCAAAAAGTCCAAAAAGAGGGTGGTGTTATTTTATGGCAGAAAGCGAAGGAAGGCTGATGACATCACAGAGGTAATCAGGGTTCGAATTACGGGGGGATCGATACATTTATATATCGCCCTGGAGAAGAAGTTGACCCCCCCGATTGTCATTGTATGATTCGCACTCTGGGGCTAATGAATAAGAGTTTCAGGAGGTAAAAGCCCCTGTCTCTGTAAATCCTTCTACTCTCTAGAGGTCCATATAAAGACGTGATGACAACGAGAGAGGCTGGACTGTTGGGCGGTCACCAGGCAGTGAAGACATCAGACTGTCTGAAACGGGAAGGTCATATAAACGAATAAGACTTTCCTCTGAGTCATAAACAGCCGTTAGTGTTTAAAAGACTTGGGCATTCTGTCCAGTTCGTAAAATCATAACGACGGTGCTTAAGAATGTTTATTGACAATATGATAGTCCTCTAAAGTTGTAATTTACAATGATGTGTTTTCTGGCATAAAATGTCAAATGCAGGTAGTATAAGAATGCCACTATATAACGGATATACTGAAAATGGTAATGTTTGACATTTTACAATATACAAAAACAAAATAGAGAATATTCCAGACCTAAACACTTGTTTATCAATAAATACGTGATATTGCATTAATTTACTGCTTCATAAAACCGGTCCATTTGTTATGAACAGATCTTATTCATCGCCAGATGGGCACTAAAATCAGTTTATGTCCCAAACAGAAGTCCCTCTTACTCACGGTTCTTAACGGCCATGTGCTCCAGTTTAGACATAAAACAAATATCCACCTCAGCCATACACTTTAATACCCCTTTCTTTGTTTTAATCCACTTTGCCACTTTTTACAATTATTTTTTTGCGTTCATCCACGGTTCCTGTTAGGTAGGGACACAAACGGTCACGATAAAGTTACGAAACCTTATTAACTACCACTTTTTCTCGGAGATCTCACATTGTATCTCATATTTTATTATCACTAATAAAATAATACAAATTATATAAAGGTGTAATATTATATAATTATGTTATTTATTACATGCATTCTATGGAGTTGTTCTGCTTTGAGAAGCTTTAAGTTCATGTATGTGGTTTCAGAGGACTTGATCTGGTTTGTTCTGCTGTCACATTCGGCTGTTCCCGGCAGGGCCTGCAGGGGGCGCTGTGTCGGGCCGGCCGGCCAGCATGGGAGCGGTCAGGTCACTGGGGGACAGCTATTCCATGTCAGCCGACGTCAGCCAGTTTGAACCCCACGACGTCGTTGTGATGGCCTACAACCACCACATAGTCATCCATGCAGAGAAGGTGAAACCAGTAATGACTCATTACTGCAGACATGTAGAGTATTAACATTGTGTGTGTAAAGCTTAATTTATACTTAGGTCGCCGACACTTTTGAAATGGTCGCCGACGAAAAAAAAAAAGTGTCGCTCAGGCTGCTGCATTTATACTTCGGCAAACAGTCGCCTGTGCTCAAGGTTCGCGTGACGTAAACAGAATAATTTTTACCGTTACATTCATAGCTATGGTTACATTGTTAACGCTTTGTAGCCTAGGTGATCAATCGGAGAAACTGACCATTTTAATTTTTCACTATGTGACGACATCCGCGCCAGTAGAAATTTCTCCTGGTAGGCGACACTTCTAAGCGACGGTTAAAAGTGTCGACCGAGACATCATTTCTGTCGGCGACCTTTTCAAAAGTGTCTGCGACCTAAGTATAAATTGGGCTTAAGTGTGAGAGTGCATGACTGAGTGTGTGTGTAAGGTGCATGACAGTGTGTGTTTGTGTGTGTGTAAGTGTAAGAGTGCATGACTGTGTGTAAGTGTGAGAGTGTATGACTGTGTGTGTGTATGTGTAAGAGTGCATGACTGTATGTGTAAACTCTTAGTGTTTGACTGCTGTCTATCTGGGTCAGAGGAGACTAACTGGTGATATCCAGTTGCGAGGTGTTGTCTGTTTGAATGAACCCAGTGTTGTCCAGGACCCTTTTAGCCCACTGCTCATCGCTTCACTTCAGCCTGAGTAGGTGTCAGAAGTTTGATCCTAATCAGGTCTAAATGGTGGACAGGAGACAGAGATGAAGACTCCACTGTTTGGAAGGAGAAGTCATCTTTCAACTCTGTCTCAAGACACCGCTAAAACACCGGCCAGTGCTTCTGCCTAAGGCCTGACAGATAAATACTTCCACAGGGAAAACCGTCAGTGTCAATCATCCTCACCTGCCTACCTCTTAAATTATAGGACCGCCCCCCCCCCCCCCTTCTCCCCCCTGTTGATCATCACCTCTCCTCTCACCCCATCTCTTCTTACTTCCTCACTTTTAAAAATGGTCTTGGCATGACATGCATCCATCTTCCTTCTCTCTCCCTCTCTTCATCCATCTCTCATCCCTGCCTTTCCATCCCCCCCCCCCCCCCCCCTTCCCCTCAGGTGCTGGAGGACGGGAGCATTAGCAACACGTTTACCCACAAGTCCCTGCTCCCGGAGGATATGGACCCGCTTTCGGTCAGCGGCACGTTGACCCCCGAGGGCATGCTGGTGGTCAGCGTCCGGAGGACCACACCCATGGAGGGGCCTGACCCCCCCGCCCCCACCTACTACTCGGAGGCCCACCTTTAGCCCCGCCTCCCTCGAATCTTTGACTTCCTACTGCTTTACTTTTCTAACGACTACTCAGTGACACCACCTTCAACATGTGAAACTTTCTCTACATTTGCAATGAGTTTTTTTTTATAAATTTGAATAAAATTGATTTATACATTTACATTATCGTTTTTGTTCTGTGGTTTACGATGTCATTCTGTACAAGCGAAAAAAATTAATGCAAAGCTGTAACTTACAGTTTATTTTCTACAAGGATGTTGTTTTATGTGGATAGGAGATGTAGTATGACCTAAAACAGCCTAGCAACCAATAACAATACTGCAGCAGTGGGTTTGAATAAATAACAGACTAGACTTGCTATCATTTGCTCCGTCAACAATGAACATGAGTGGAAGCAGCAGAACCCTGGACAGTAATTGCTCTGACAAGAAGTTTTAACAGAGGAGAAATGAAATCTCATGCTTGTCATAACTCATAAACTCTTTCCATCTCCTGTCCTCCTGTCTCTCTCTCTCTCTTTCCCTCTCATATTCTCACACACACACACACACACACACACACACACACACACACACACACACACACACACACACACAGACACACTTTACAGCGCACACACTATCTGTGGAAGAGTTTAGTTAGCAAACTTTCTTCATATAGTTAGTCCTCTTTTTATCCATCTGTCTGCTTGTGAGCATTAATGGGCATGTCTGCACGGAGACAGGGCTCTGTGACTCACACGGCTCGATCGGGGGGGAAGACTTTCACTGCGACACGACAAATAAGAAGCTCACATGCACTTGGACATGAGAGCTCATTAGTGTAGAGTTGTTCTACAAGAAGAGGGAACTGAAAACTAGTAAAAGGGGCCTTGCTGGTGGTTCAATATCTTCCACAGGCTCACGCATAAATAATTCTAAATATGTAACAGGATTTTGCAGTGTTGACTGTCATCTCCAGTTGCAGTGTTGACTGTTCTGATCAGATTATGAGGATTACAGATTACGGTTGGCCGTAATGCAGAACAAAGGCGTTTTAGGGACCCTGGCGGTAATCTCTGCTGAAACAGCAGGGACAGTGCTGTTTAAAACACTCCCCTACCCCTATCCATGTTACTGGACAGACACACGCACACACACCTCTCTCTCTCTCTCTCCAGACTCCATAGGGAGAGAGGGGTCTACTGCAAACACCTGAAAATCGTCAAGGGACTGAGCAGCCTACTTAGCGAATGAACCCGTTTAGCTAATTAAGCGTTTAGCTGCCTATTATGGTACAGATGTTACCTAGTTTTTTCGAAAGACAGAATAACAACTTGCGAGGGAGCGAGGGAGGAGGAGAGAGAAACCAAACTCCTGCTGTTGTCCAGCTGCTCAGAGGGGGACGGGGGGGAGGAGAGGAGGAGGATATGAGGAGAGGGGGAGGAGAGGATAGGGGGCTTGATACGAAAGATCGACAGAGAACTAGAGCACACCGATTTGAGCCGAAAGGACAAACAAACAAAGTGTGACGTGAATCAATTCAACAGTCTCGGTAGCACTTTGTTAAAACCTCTTTATTCATCCCTGATATACAAAACATCGTTTTATTTATTCATGTGAAAAATAGCGTTGGACTTCTTAAACTCTAGTCAAGGATTGGTCCTTGTGGCTCTCCGTAGAACACAAAGTACAGTCCAGAGCCCCATACAGAGTAGGTAGAACACACCCTTAACAACTGACCCTTAACAACTGACCCTTAACAACTGAACCAGGGTCAGATGTCAACAGCCTCTTCGTAGTTACAGTTAGGATGGGAGGCAGGCTGATCTGAACTCTGGTCAGATCATAAGGGTGAATGCTACTTTGATCGATGGCTACAGAACAGACAGCAGCATCCAGTAAGGACCTATAGGGCCAGACTGAGTGTGTGGATGCATGTCGACACACACACAGACAGGCCCGCTTTCCTTATGCTGACGTCACATTTTTCCTTACGCGTTAATCTTTTTATTTTTATTTTTTACTTTTACTTTTTCTTTACAAAAATAAGGTTATCTCGCATTCATGTCATAGATTAAAATCTGGTTACAAAGTGAGATGAAGAATCATTATTGCACAAAACAGATTAACTAATGACAGGATCATTCATAAAGTAACAACAATAAAGAAACAATAATAATCCCAAATTATTCTTCTACTTTGATTAATACAGATTAATAAATATGGACTTGCTCTACAGTTGCTAGCTGTTAGCAAAATGAGATGACAAACGGTATGAAAATGACAAAAAAGGTCCTGTGACAGTTGAAAAAAAAAACAAGTTTATCTTCAATCAGTCTCACAGACACGCAACAGCTAGGCCTAAAATGATTAGCAATAATTACACACTGCAATGACACACTATCCACCCTGTAATTGTGTGTGTGTGTGTGTGTTTGTGCACTGGAGTGTGTTAGGTTTGACTCTCTATTGAAAATTTCTTACAGTACAGTTTAGGGGTGTGTGTGTGAGTGTAATGCAACTAAATCAACAGATTGCCATGTGTTGCCATTGCTTTTCCTTATGAACAGATAAATCATTCATGACCAGATCCTGGTGAGACCCAGGCTCTTGAGATTATGAAGGCACTTGTGAAATGAGAATGATGTTCATACCACAGAGGAGTTGACCAATCACAGGCCTCTTCAGCTTTATGTCTACGTCAAACACAGGATCTCATCCCGCTAGCGTTAGTGTTATTTTGCATTATTCAAATGTCATTTAAACATTCTTTTGGACGCGTTGCGATAATGAATTAATTTCACAATTTTAAACACAGGAAAATATGTTTCATTTACAACAAAAATCACCTGAATAAAATAACAAAGAATAAGTAAAAAATAAAAATGAAGAGCATTTCAGATTTTGATGATAGATTAGCAAATATTTAAATGACAGATTGTACGGTACAATAATGATACAGTCTGTTAAATATACTAAAAACATAAAACAATTCAATCTCCCAACCAAATAGCGCTGCCCCATGTTTGAAAATGAAAAAAAAAAAATACAAAAAACTGATTAATGCTCATTGAATTAATTATGACAATCACTGTCATTATTTATTTCAACAATGAAAAGAAAACAAAGAAAAAAGACAGACACTACGAAAGGACATTGTCCAACATAACTTGAAACATACACAATAGTATTTTATCCAAATCTTCCTATTTCTTTTTGGTCATAATATTTACAATTTGAAATGTAAAAATCACATCCTTCAAAGAGGCATGCTGTTCTACATGCGAAGCCATGCTCTAACACGTGTGTGCGTGTTTCTGTGCGTTTCTACATGTTAAGGTCAACATTTCAGTCCATGTCAATGGTGATGCACATGCATGCGTGAGATTGTGTTTTATTCTCGGTGGTGAGAAGCAAGACAAGAACATACCAAAGAAAAGTAATACACCATGCGATACAACCTTCAGGCAGACATGTCAGGGAACTAGCAAAGGCTAGTGTTTGTGTGTTCAGATTCTGGTGCAGTTTAAGGCATTTTATTAATCTTAAGCGAGATATTCCGAGATTGGCGACGTTAAAAAAAGTTTGTAAAAATAAATAAAAGTGGAAGGAGTGTTTAGTTAGACCCAGGAAGCCCCTCAGCTCAGGTAAACCCCACGACACCCGACCGACTGTGTCTGAAATGACACACAGACAACCTCATAACCCTGAAGTTAAGACATCATTAACAGTTAAATACATTCAAATGTTTATGGAAATCCTGCAAATTAGGCCATAAACTACCACAACAAAATAAATAAATTAAAAGGGACTGTTTCCTGCTCAAGGCTTCTCGATTGTTAGTGTATGATCTATTTAACAGGTAATTCCATACTGGTTGGCCAACTAGAAGCTACCCTGGGTTGTTTTTGCAGGAAACGTCTTGTGCTGCTGGTTAGATAACCTTAAAAGGCTTCGCCCCTTCTCTCAGCCTCCCATTCACCATTTTTCCTCCTAGCTGTCTCCCTCCCCTCTCCTCGTCCTCTGCAGCCCCACACTGTGTCATTAAGAGCTATATTTAGAGAAAACCATTGTCTCTTGGAGTGTGCGGGTCCAGTCCTATTAAAACCAGTGGGCGTGTGTGTGTGTGTGAGAGCAGTGCTCATTGAAAGTGTTGAGGGTAAAATGTAATGGGCTTACAAAACGCTTTCAACTCTGTTTTCCTCTTCAGTCGAACATCTGTTTGCATAGACTACCCCCCCCCCCCCCCCCACGTTCTCACTCAGATAGAGGGGGGAAAAAGACAGAAAAACAGATATTTTGCACTGCTTCTGACTCACTTCCTCTGTGTTCAGAACGCTGACCAAGATGGCCGTCGGTATACAGGAGGGTTCAACAATAAACCCTGCTTCCCCTATCTAAAAGCCCATCCCAGACGGCAGCAGAAACACCACAACAGAAATGTTCAACAGAAATGATTTCACAACTACAACACAAATCATACAGTCAGAAATAAGGTTGATTTGGCTCCTTCCTTCATTCAAATATGTACACACAGACACACACTGTCAACACATGCACTCACTACATCCACACACCAGTCTTTGCATCATTGCTGAACTCTCCGAAGCACACGGAAGACTCTTGGTAAAGAACTGTTTGCAGCTCCCCAAACTGAAAACACAGTACAAAGAATTCAGAACTTTTTTTTGCTGTCTCTCAAACAGAGACCTGAACGAAAGTCTCGGTCATAAAAATAATAAGTCTTATCCCTTTTATGAATAAACTCACTTTACTTGTTCCTAAATCTAGCTTGCATCCCATTATATGTCCCTAAATCTAGCTTGCATCCCATTACCTGTCCCTAAATCTAGCTTGCATCCCATTACCTGTCCCTAAATCTAGCTTGCATGCCATTACCTGTCCCTAGATCTAACCCCTGACCCCCAGTTGGGGGGGGGGGGGGGGGAGCATCCTACTGGAGTGTGTGTGTGTGGAGGCGGAGCAGTCGTTGGGTCAGTGCACGCCCCCAAAGCCTGGGGTACATATACAGTGAACTAGAGAGAGGGAGGGGAGGGTGTATAACAACTGCAAACAGGTGGAGGTGAGAGAGAGAGAGACATGATGCAAGAAATTGAAGCGAATGGAGGGAGGAGTCAGGAAATCGAAGAAGAGAGGACTATATATACTAGAATGAATTATTGATCCAAGCCCTGAAGTTTAAGCCTGGGTTGTTTTCAAATGTATGGCTTCGGAAGGAGGAGGAAGGGGTTTACGGGTCACCATGACGTGCGACAAACCCCTCCCCCTCCCCCCTCCCCCCTCCCCCCTACTGTGACTCGGCCCCCCCGGCTGCTCCCATCCTGCCCGCATCACTGGGACTTTTCCTCCGAGTCGGAGGGCGTGTGTTCGCGGGGGAGGGACATGGACTTGTGGCGGTCCCACAGTTTGTGGAGCTCGGTGGCTTCGTTCTCGCTGCTGCTGGTTCCGCTGTCGCGGAAGCTGGCCAGTGGGGGGCGCACTTTCACGCCCTTCACGGTCACCGAGCCCTCGATGGCCTTCCTTAGCTGGGGGAGACACAGGGTTAGGATACCTCAAAGTCAAGCACAGTACCCATCCTAGGTTCTACTGGGGTATGGAAAAGGATTTGGGTCTATGCAGTACTTTAGTATCTTCATAGGGGGCGCTGTGGCTGAGTGGTAAAAGCCAGGTGGATGTGGCACTGGAAACGGCCATATATACAGTAAAACATCAGTGTGTGAGGAGAATGTCTTTCATTATATAGAGACTTCACTGGCAGGGTTTGTTTTGCACACCAGACACCAGTTGCTTAGACACATTCATTTGTAAGCAGTCATAAGATTGGCTGCTCACACACACACACACACACACACACACACACACACACACACACACACACACACACACACACACACACACACACACACACACACACACACACACACACACACACACACACACACACACACACACACACACACACACACACAGAGCGTCTGGGCAATTCTCTCTCTTCTGACAGAGACAGGAAGTGGGTTTTGTCCACTTGTAGCACACCCAAACAAAAGGACCTAAATGTCACGGAGAGAAGAGCAGCGCAGCGCTTAGCAACAATCCCCCATATCCCCCCCCATATTCTAACCAATTTACAAAGACAGAGTGCTTCCACTGTTGTTCTTGGTGACAGAGAGACACAGACGGATAGACAGAGAGAGAGAGAGAGAGATAGAGATAGAGAGAGAGAGAAAAAAGAGAAAGACAGAGAAAGAGAAGCAGAGGGAGAGAAAGAGAGAAGGACAGATAATGAAGGGGAGAAAGAGAGAGACAGGAACATTAAACAGTCTTTTGTCTTGCTGTCTGTCACAAGACAAGAGGAGAGCTCATTAAAATATTGCGCGTGTAAAATAAAATAGTGTGCGATGATGACGGTTTCGACAAGGATGCTGCCAGCTAGCATGCAGAATGCGGAGACTGTTTTGCTAACAGCTACGAACACAAATGGCTTTCACAAAGGATGGGTCCTTGGGCAAGGCACTTCACCCTATTTTCCTCGGGGGAATGTCCCTGTACTTACTGTAAGTCGCTCTGGATAAGAGCGTCTGCTAAATGACTAAATGTAAGCTCACCTCTTTGAGAGAGACGACTCCAATGAGACGTCCGATGCTGGTGACGTAGGCGTGGTCCAGGCCCAGCAGAGAGAAGATGGTGTGAGTCTGGAGGAACAGGACAACGTCAGCGTTAAGCTTAATTTATACTTCGGTCGCGGACACTTTTGAAATGGTCGCCGACGAAAAAAAAAAAAAGTGTCGCTCAGGCTGCTGCATTTATACTTCGGAAAACAGTCGCCTGTGCTCAAGGTTCGCGTGACGTAAACAGAATCATTTTACCGTTACATTCATAGCTATGGTTACATTGTTAACGCTTTGTAGCCTAGGTGATCAATCGGAGAAACTGACAATTTAAATTTTTCACTATGTGACGACATCAGCGCCAGTAGAAATTTCTCCTGGTAGGCGACACTTCTAAGCGACGGTTAAAAGTGTCGACCGAGACGTCATTTCTGTCGGCGACCTTTTCAAAAGTGTCTGCGACCTAAGTATAAATTGGGCTTTAGAGGACCCACAACACTCAACCATGTCTAGAAGAGACAACACACTCAACCATGTCTAGAAGAGACAACACACTCAACCATGTCTAGAAGAGACAACACACTCAACCATGTCTAGAAGAGACAACACACTCAACCATGTCTAGAAGAGACAACACACTCAACCATGTCTAGAAGAGACAACACACTCAACCATGTCTAGAAGAGACAACACACTCAACCATGTCTAGAAGAGACAACACACTCAACCATGTCTAGAAGAGACAACACATTCAACCATGTCTAGAAGAGACAACACATTCAACCATGTTTAGAAGAGCAGGAGCCATCACAAACAACTGCGAGAACTCTCAGGTAGAACCTGCACCTAAAACGTCTAGAACCAGTAGAACTGTTAGGACACTGACCATGAACGGCTGGAACCTTCACTTATTACATCTAGAAACTTCCCCTTAGAACATGTAGAGAAGAATCCTGATCAAGAACAGAAAGATCATTCACCTCAAATAACTGGAACCTTCATCTGAAACAGCTTGAAACACCTGCAAAGTAGCTGTACCCACTGGAACCGACTCAGCTGCTATCTAGAACCCACCCCCTCTTCCAAACCACTCACACACGACCTCCGACACACTGCTTCTGAAGCGTCTTGCTAGAACGTCCAAACAGAACAGTTAGGGAACCCAGGCGCCACCAGCTGAGAGGCTGAACTTGTGAGCTTGTGTCTACACTACAGACCGTGTGATCAGGTCAGGTGGCTGAGCGGTTAGGGAATCGGGCTAGTAACCAGAAGGTCGTTGGTTCAATTCCTGGCTGTGCCAAATGACGTTGTGTCCTTGGGCAAGGCACTTCACCCTACCTGCCTCGGGGGGAATGTCCCTGTACTTACTGTAAGTCGCTCTGGATAAGAGCGTCTGCTAAATGACTAAATGTAAATCTCAAGCTTGTTCCAGGTTTGGGTCTGCCAGCTACATTCATCAGGAACTCAATAAGAACCTTGACACTGCCACAAGCTTGACACCCGACCCAAATCCTGGGGAATAAGACACCTTATCGTCATTTCCATATTTCATGTGATGGAGAATTTTCCATTTCAATGGCACAGCAAACTAATTGAGTTACATGAAGTGGCAGTCTAACACACAAACACACACATACACACACACACACACACCATCTCTTGCTCGACGGTCTGTGTTTAGCATTGGGAGGCAGATTGTCAGTGGTATTGGGTGCAAGCAGAAAGCAGGGAGGGAGGAGGAGGAGTGATGGATTGGTGCAGGATCCCAGTCTTAAATGTTTAAACAGCAGACACACAGAGAGGGTAGGAGGGAGGGAGGGCAGAGAGGGGGGGAGGGTAGGAGGGAGGGAGGGCAGAGAGGGGGGGAGGGAGGGTGGGTAGAGAGGGGGGGAGGGACGGTGGGTAGAGAGGGGGGAGGGAGGGTGGGTAGAGAGGGGGGGAGGGTAGGAGGGAGGGAGGGCAGAGAGGGAGGGAGGGCAGAGAGGGGGGGAGGGAGGGTGGGTAGAGAGGGGGGGAGGGAGGGCAGAGAGGGGGGGAGGGAGGGCAGAGAGGGGGGGAGGGCAGAGAGGGAGGGAGGGCAGAGAGGGGGGGAGGGAGGGTAGAGAGGGGGGGAGGGAGGGTGGGTAGAGAGGGGGGGAGGGTAGGAGGGAGGGAGGGCAGAGAGGGAGGGAGGGCAGAGAGGGGGGGAGGGAGGGGCTGCATTATGAATGGGGGACATTAGACCCAGTCAATGCTGCCGGCAAGTGAGAATGCATCTGTGTGTGTGTGTGTACCTGAGTGTAAAGTGCGTGTGTGTAGGAAAACTAATGTGTGTACGTGCTTGAGAAAAGGAAAGTGTGTGTGTGCACATGAGAGAGAATGCGTGTGCACTAGCATTTCGCAGTAATAACATGAATTCAACAAGCCCTCCCTCAACACATCCACCGTACTTGGTGGGATATGGACAAGCGGAGAGAGCAGTGTGTGTGTGTGTGTGTGTGTGTGTGTGTAGAAGGCCCACTGATGTAACTGCGGAGACCATTACAGCTCCAACATTACAACATCCATCCACAATAATAATATACTGAATCCATCACACAGTTATTACAAGTCCAAGGCAGAGAAGCGTTCAGAAAGGTAGTAACACCGAAATAAAAGCACCCAGCTACCAATGAGCTGATTAGGTACAGCACACATGGACTCCCACAGAGGGGAGGGATGAAGAGAGAGAGTTTGAAAGAGGGAAGAGTTTGAGAGAGAGTTTAAGACGGATCATTTAAGGGGGAGAGAGTTTGAGAGAGAGAGAGAAAGAGACGGAGAGAGAGAGAGAGGCACACACACCTTGTGCAACGATGTGCGCTCCACCAGCTGAAAGGGGGCGGGGTCAATCTTGCAGTTATTAAAGTTGACCTGCTCGTCAAGTTGTTCCTCCTCCCATTCTGCGATCTGCATCCCAGATGATGATGAAGAGGATGGTTAAAGCAGAGACCACACATCCAACAATGCTCTCTTTGTTTATGGGTAATGTAGTTTCTAAGCTCTGGCATTTGTAGTCCCTGGATGGACTAGCCAAGTTTAAATATGACATATTATGCGACATATCCTTCATTTAACTGACAATTACTGTTCTTCTTCTTATAGACAATCAAACACACTAGCCATGATAGAAGGAGGAAGGGAGATGGAGACTGGAGAAAGAGAGGAAGGGATGGAACGAGAGAAAAAGAGAGAGGGAAGGAGGGAGGAAGAGATGAGGACAAAGAGGAAGAGAGTGGGGGAGAGAGAGAGATGAAAGGAAGGAACAGAGGGAGAGTTGAGGAAGCAACAGAGTGATATGACCAGGAAGGAGAGGTGACAGAAAGGAAATGAAAGGTGATGTTAATGAATAATCTAAAATCTAATATCAGAACATATTTTACTTATTGGATGGGAAGCTATTACAGCATAGAGGCTCCCTGATTTAAGACATGGGCTCTAATGGACTGACAACCCTCATATCTGGTCAATGATGGACTGAGAGGCATCGTGTCTGGCCTGTGATTGGCTCAGAGGCCTAATGTGGGAGTCAGATGGCTGAGCGGTGAGGGAGTCGGGCTAGTAATCTGAAGGTTGCCAGTTTGATTCCCGGCCGTGCAAAAATGATGGTGTGTCCTTGGGCAAGGCACTTCACCCTACTTGCTTCGGGGGGAATGTCCCTGTACTTACTGTAAGTCGCTCTGGATAGGAGCGTCTGCTAAATGACTAAATGTAATGTCTGGCCTATGATAGGCTGAAAGGCGTGGATTCTGGTCTCTGATTGGTTGAGGCCTAGTGTCAGCTCTATGATTGGCTGAGAGGCTACCTAAACGGTGGATGAGTCTCACCTCTCTGATGGTCATGTCGTCATCTACAGTCTGGTCATCCTGGAAGAAACAGGGAAAAGTGGTGATAAGCACACACACACATTTTTTTTTTTAAAGTTACACTAACTACAAAACATTTGACTCACCTCAAAATTAAGTAAATGTCATGTAAATGCACACAAACACGGACGCACATGAATGTCCTGGGTGTGTTAGGATCTGAGGTGATGAGGATGATGATGGTGAACGTGACCAGGCAGCTACTGGGTGTGTCCACATCTGCTCACTCTGTTCTCAATGTTCCCTGCTGGAGGACCAACGACAATGTGCTTGACCAGCGTGTCTCCACACTGCAGCTACCTGGCTTGACCAGCGTGTCTGCACACTGCAGCTACCTGGCTTGACCAGCGTGTCTGCACACTGCAGCTACCTGGCTTGACCAGCGTGTCTGCACACTGCAGCTACCTGGCTTGACCAGCGTGTCTGCACACTGCAGCTACCTGGCTTGACCAGCGTGTCTGCACACTGCAGCTACCTGGCTTGACCAGCGTGTCTGCACACTGCAGCTACCTGGCTTGACCAGCGTGTCTGCACACTGCAGCTACCTGGCTTGACCAGCGTGTCTGCACACTGCAGCTACCTGGCTTGACCAGCGTGTCTGCACACTGCAGCTACCTGGCTTGACCAGCGTGTCTGCACACTGCAGCTACCTGGCTTGACCAGCGTGTCTGCACACTGCAGCTACCTGGCTTGACCAGCGTGTCTGCACACTGCAGCTACCTGGCTTGACCAGCGTGTCTGCACACTGCAGCTACCTGGCTTGACCAGCGTGTCTGCACACTGCAGCTACCTGGCTTGACCAGCGTGTCTGCACACTGCAGCTACCTGGCTTGACCAGCGTGTCTGCACACTGCAGCTACCTGGCTTGACCAGCGTGTCTGCACACTGCAGCTACCTGGCTTGACCAGCGTGTCTGCACACTGCAGCTACCTGGCTTGCACACCACAACCAAATGCCAACGTGTGTGTGAGGGTGTGAATGTGTGTGTGTGTGTTAGGAGTGAGAGAGAGAGAGAGAGAGAGAGACAGCCTGGAGTGTCTCTACTCAGTGTGAATTTAGTTGTCTATGTATGAGCGAGGAGGGTTGTGTGTGTGTGTGTGTGTGTGTTTATTCATGTTGGCTTGTGTGTGTTTATTCATGTAGGCCTGTGTGTGTGCGTGTGTCTGTCCGGTCTCTAGTGTGTGTTGATGGTTCTGCGTCTGTGTGTGTCTGACCTCCATCAGCCTAAGCCCCAGGCGCTGATGAGAACCCTCAGCTCATTCATCCACGCCGTTGGTGAGTCTGACCCGCCGGTAACCCTGGCAACTGTCGCTGTGGGGCCAGCGGAGGTGCCCTACTGTAGGGTTACGCAACCAGAAAACCAGACGTGCCCGAGGTTGTTGAGACAACACGAGCAAACGTGCTCTGAATGTGTCCTCACACACACACTGAACATTGCCTTTTTATGTCATGTTTCAGTACATATCTACTGACATCTAACCTTAATTACAAACGCATACCAACACCTCCACAAACACATGCATACCTGAACACACAAGCACGCACCAACGCGCACACACACACACCCACCCACAGACACACAATCTGTGAGGCTACACAGATACTGCAGTTCAAAAACAAGATACCTGATTTTGCAGATGGAGGGAACAGAAAAACAGCTGTGAGTGTGTGAGGTCATGAGGGTGTGTGTGTGCATGAGGGTGTGTGTTGGGTGGCTGGCAGGGGCTGGGGTTTCGGGGAGTGAGAGAGGGTGAGTCTCTGCATGCTAAACAGAAGCTTGTAGGAAGATTAGCCGGTCTATTAAGAGAGCAAATATGCAGCAGAGCCCGTAGACGTGAGCCCTGGAGTGGGTGTATGAATACAAGACTAAGATGTGTTTGTGTGTGTGCATTGGGGGGGGGGGTTGTTGTTGTATGCGAGCGTGTACTGTAAGAATATAGAGTTCTAGCAGTTGTGTGTCTGTGTGTGTGCGGAAAGAGAGAGTTTGTGTCTGAGAAAGTGTGTGAGTTTGTGTTTGTGAATGAATGATTGTGTGTGTGTACTTTTGCCCGACTTAAGACAGAGTGACTAAAGGGGGACGGAGAGAGAGAGGCAGAGTGGGATGGAGAGATTAGAAGAGAGAGCGAGAGACAGAGACACAGACAGAGAGACAGAGAGAGAGTGGGAAGGAGAGATTATAAGAGAGAGAGCGAGAGACAGAGACACAGACAGAGAGACAGAGAGAGAGAGACAGAGAGTGGGAAGGAGCGATTAGAAGAGAGAGAGCGAGAGACAGAGACACAGACAGAGAGAGAGTGGGAAGGAGAGATTATAAGAGAGAGAGCGAGAGACAGAGACACAGACAGAGAGAGAGTGGGAAGGAGAGATTATAAGAGAGAGAGCGAGAGACAGAGACACAGACAGAGAGACAGAGAGAGAGTGGGAAGGAGCGATTAGAAGAGAGAGAGAGCGAGAGACAGAGACACAGACAGAGAGACAGAGAGAGAGCGAGAGTGGGAAGGAGCGATTAGAAGAGAGAGAGAGCGCGAGACAGAGACACAGACAGAGAGAGAGAGGAGTGCTGACAGTAGACTATAGCTGTGCTGTGCCAGAAAGCAGCATCTCTCTTCCCCCTCCCCTCCACCCCAGAGCGATCAATCTTTCCTTTCCATCCTGTAGCCAATAACCCAATCAGTGGCCGGCTTCCAGCACTGGGTCAGCGGGGAAAAGGGTGACACGCAACCACAGCATCCAATCCCCATGGACACTGCCGTCCAGTCATCCTCTCTCTCGCACGCTCTCTCGCTCTCACTTCCTCTATTGATCTGCCTCTCTCTCTGTTTCTCTTCATCTAACTGTGAGCTTTCTCTCCCTCCCGCTGTCCAGCTCTGCGGTCAGCTGGCACGAATCCCTCTCTCCCTCCCTCCCCCTGTAACCCCTGCTTCACATGTCGTCAACTGGAGCACTGACCTCACTCTTCCTATAAGTGTCAGTCAGCAGAACTTTCTCTTTCTTTCTTCCTCTCCCTCTCTCTCTCTCTTCCTCTCTCTATCGTTCTCCTCCCTGTCTTCACGAGTCAGCTCCTTCTCCCTCTGGTTCCTGCTCTGGCTGAAGGTCGGGCCCCTGTGAGCACTGCTTCACCGGAGTGTGAAGATCCTAACAACTACTCAGACTTCAATCTAGGATTTAGTCCACACACACGTACACAGACACCTACACACACGCACACTATCTCTGATTGTGTTTCAAAGGGTTGAATGAATCTGGGTGAGAGCAAATGGCATAAATAAAGCATGTGGACATTACAGACGAGAGAGAGAGAGAGATATGAAAGGCCAAACTTCGTTTCTCTGGAATGCAATACTGATGTCATTTACCCCACATCAATATTTCACAGTGTAACTTGAGGGAAGAGGGGTGGAGAGGGGAGGGAGGAGGGGTGGAGAGGGGAGGGACGAGGGGTAGAGAGGGGAGGGAGGAGGGGTGGAGAGGTGGGAAGAAAGGAAGGAGAGGATTAAAAGAGAACGGCTAGCTAGGGAAGAGGAGGTAGAGAGGGTGAAGAGGGGAGGAAGAGAGACATATGAGAGATGAAGAGGAGAGAGAGGTGGAGAGGGGAGGGGAGAGAGGTGGAGAGGGGAGGGGAGAGAGGTGGAGAGGGGAGGGGAGAGAGGTGGAGAGGGGAGAGAGGTGAAGAGGGGAGGGGAGAGAGGTGGAGAGGGGAGAGAGGTGAAGAGGGGAGGGGAGAGGTGGAGAGGGGAGAGAGGTGGAGAGGGGAGGGGAGAGAGGTGGAGAGGGGAGAGAGGTGGAGAGGGGAGGGGAGAGAGGTGGAGAGGGGAGAGATGTGGAGAGGGGAGGGGAGAGAGGTGGAGAGGGGAGGGGAGAGAGGTGGAGAGGGGAGGGGAGAGAGGTGGAGAAGGGAGGGGAGAGAGGTGGAGAGGGGAGGGGAGAGAGGTGGAGAGGTGAGGGGGAAGGTAATAACTGGAATTCTTTTCAGATACAGGGGCGTACTCAGAAGTAATTGGAAAATATTTTGATAAATATGTTCATATTTATGTCTGTGGCCTCCGTGGCCAAACTGATCCTGAGCAAAGCTTAGACGCACACACACACACACACACAAACACACACTCAGACATACACACTCTCTCACACACTCTGTCTCTAAATACTGATGACATAACAGTAAAGTGCTAAACAGCAACCAAACACACACACACACACACCGTCTGAGAGAAAGGGAGGGCTCATGCTAATTACTCCATCACACTTCATCATGACTAATGCGTCTCTGCTTAAAAGAACCAAAACAATGAGTGCATCATAAATCCATCGTAGGACCAACCATATGCTACAGTACGCTGGAGGTACACTGAAGCCCTTCTAAGCATACTCGTTACACCAAGCATACAGTATTCTTCCTCCTTCTTGAGGAGTGTGTACTCCAGTCACTGTGTGCATGTGTGTGTGTGTGTGTGTCTGTGCGGCGCCCACACTCTCAGGCTAATTGATTGGTGAATATGCCCGGCGGAGCCAAACTAATGCGCTCCTTCTGAAAGCTTTTCTAATGAACATTTATAAGCTGCTAATAGCTATTACACTGACAACACAATCACTAGCACTCCAAGCTATGCCTGCCTAGCCCTACAGAGTCTTCACACTGGGCAGCTGTGAGGGTGCATGGAGGTCTTTCTCACCCAAAACCCTTCAGGCTGGGGGGGGGCTCCTAGTGGGAGAAGGAACACGGAAGAAGAATAAGCAATCGCAAAATTCTGTCTGTCTCTTTTTTTTCAGGAGGTGCAGAATGTATGTTTCATAAATGTTTGGGAGGGGGGGGGGGCGGTTTAATTTGTGTGGTGTCCGTGTTGTATCATCCCCAAATAATTTTACTTTAATGATTCTATTTTGAGATATAGGGGGTTGTACTTGTGATACTGTGATGACAATGTGACATCGTCTGTTTGGTATTCCTT
>NC_090060.1:16299445-16359026 GCF_038355195.1 Osmerus mordax | reverse complement strand
TCTAGCCTAATGGCGCGTTATGCATTCCATGTCCTTTGCGGTAACCGTGCATTAAGGTGAGGGTTGGGGTGAGTGTGGGCGTGCAGTGGTGGGTTCACAGACAGTGACAGAAGTGTAACTGGCAGTGGCATTTGACCGAAGGATCCATATAGAGATGACATCACACTCTTTGGGTGTGTTGGAGGGAGGGGGAGGGGAGAGAGGGGGGAAAGAGTGGGGGTTGTCAGGGAGGCATGAGCTCAGAATATCAATGAGAGAGGACAGCACTAACTGGCTGGCACTGTATCTCCCCCATCTCCCCTCCCTTCCTCCCCCTCTCCACATCCACACCTTCCCCCATCCTCTCTGTCCATAAATCCTCGCCTTCCTGCCTTTTATCTTCTGGACCTGACACCTGTCCTTTTTTTAGTCTCCACGCTTTCTCACTTTTCTCTCTGAGCAACTGTACAGCTCACCTTCTGCTCTGATCCTGTGACGCACAGGGCCATCTGTACATGCGTATCTCCTTGTATCCTCAACATGGAATGAGTCTTATATCCATCCCTTGTTTGTTTCCCCCCCTAGTCTTTTTCAAACTCTTCCTTCTATAACTCCCTTTTGATGTTGTTCCCCATCTTTACAAGTTCTCTTCTCATGTTGTTGTCCAAATCCAATCTTACTTTTCCCTTTTTTAAGCAACTATCTTTTTTTGGCCACTCTTTTCCTCCCTCGTCTCCACACCCTGAGGAGGGCCGTTTGAGGGGGGCCGTTTGAGGAGGGCCGTTTGAGGAGAGCCGTCTGAGGGGGGCCGTTTGAGGGGGGCCGTTTGAGGGGGGCCGTTTGAGAGGGGCCGTTTGAGGGGGGCCGTTTGAGGAGGGCCGTCTGAAGGGGGCCGTTTGAGGAGGGCCGTTTGAGGGGGGCCGTTTGAGGGGGGCCGTTTGAGGAGGGCCGTTTGAGGGGGGCCGTCTGAGGAGGGCCGTTTGAGGAGGGCCGTTTGAGGGTCTCCAGTCTTATAAAGACTGTAATGGTGTTTCTGACACTTGAGAGAGACAGAGAGGAAGGAGAGATGGTGAGAGAGAGAGGAAGGAGAGATGGTGAGAGAGAGAGGCCCGTTATTGGTTTTTATAGAAGAGTCGCCATCTTCGAGAAAAAAAAAAAAAAACTTTGTTGGACCTCAGAAAGCTCCGTTCTTAAGAGAATTCTGATAGTTTGTAGCTCTTTTTATCAGTCAATCATTACGGTGTGTGTTTGTGTCTGTGTGTGTTGGGGTGTTTCTCTAAGAGAAAACTCTTAGAGAAATTGTTAATTAAGCGTTTAATGGATGCTGAAACGATGAATCGCTTGAGTGGTTCCAAGGTTCTGTTTGAGGTTGGCTGGCTCGTTTTTCATTGTTGAAGGAAAACGTTCCTCAGAAGTCTGGGTTCCTCTGTTCTGGCTCGGCAGGGAGTCAGAAGCACGCAGGAGCTGGAACCCTGGGAACCAACTGGGACTGCAGGCTCAAAGAGAGGGAGGAGGAGGGGGAGAGGAGGAGGAGGAGAGGAGGAGAGGGAGAGGAGGAGGAGAGGAGGAGAGGGAGAGGAGGAGGAGGAGAGGAGGAGAGGGAGAGGAGGAGGGGGAGAGGAGGAGGAGGAGAGGAGGAGAGGGAGAGGAGGAGGAGGAGAGGAGGAGAGGGAGAGGAGGAGGAGGAGGAGAGGAGGAGAGGGGAGAGGAGGAGAGGAGGAGGGGGAGAGGAGGAGGAGGAGAGGAGGAGAGGGAGAGGAGGAGAGGAGGAGAGGGAGAGGAGGAGGGGGAGAGGAGGAGGAGGAGAGGAGGAGGAAGGGTAGAGGAGGAGGGGGAGAGGATGAGGGGGAGAGGAGGAGAGGGAGAGGAGGAAGGGTAGAGGAGGAGGGGGAGGGGAGGAGAAGGAGAGGAGAAGGGGGAGAGGAGGAAGGGTAGAGGAGGAGGGGGAGAGGAGGAGAGGGAGAGGAGGAGAGGGAGAGGAGGAGGGGGAGAGGAGGAGAGGGAGAGGAGGAGGGGGAGAGGAGGAAGGGTAGAGGAGGAGGGGGAGAGGAGGAGAGGGAGAGGAGGAGAGGAGAGGAGGAGGAGGGGGAGAGGAGGAGGGGGAGAGGAGGAGAGGGAGAGGAGGAAGGGTAGAGGAGGAGGGGGAGGGGGAGAGGAGGAGAGGGAGAGGAGGAGAGGGAGAGGAGGAGGGGGAGAGGAGGAGGGGGAGAGGAGGAGAGGGAGAGGAGGAGGGGGAGAGGATTGCCTGGGTAACTTGCCATGTTCTGTTCATCATTATCGGTTACGTTCAAAGTTCATCAATCACAGTCCTGTCTCAGATGTCTGAGTGGATGAGGATTTGGAGGGCAAGACAAGCAAAGTTTGCACACACACACACACACACACACGCACACACCCAGACCAACATACACTTCTGCAGATGCATGTACACATACCGTCTGTATGCAGTGTAATTATTCTAAGAACCCAAGGAACTCTGCTCACACCCTTGCACCAAATACAAACACAGATATAATGAACTAACTCAAATGATATGGAGTTTGCACACACACATGCACGCACGTCGCACACACACATCTTCGATTTGAACACCCGGGTGCAACTACTGCAAAGTGAGGTTTCGTCAGTGGGGGGTCAGGAATATAAATGCACTTTTACTCTACCCATTTGTTTTGCTGAGTCAGGTGGGGCGGTGTGGGGTGGAGTCAGGTGGGGGAGGTGTGGGGTTGTGTGGGGTCAGGGTCAGAAGCGAATAGATGGAAACAGATGACACATCTATTGCCTCTGTTCCTCTTCCTCCTATTACACCTAATAACCTCAATAGGATCCCTTCTTCTTCTAGACTTTAGTTAGTCTCTGACTGGAGCTAGAGCAATGCGTTATCTGTATGATGCATACTGAAATTTAATATTATCATTTTTGTGTGTAATGTGTACTTTGGGCTTTTTCCACTCTTTTTTGAGGTCTGATCTTTTATGAAGCAATTATTTCAATGTGCCTTGGTGACGAACAAACCAGGACAGAATTGATATTTTTAGACGCACGGAAATAGACGTAGTTCTGGTTCATAAACTCTTCGATTTGGTTCTGTGCTTTATAGGGAACTTTAACAGGGAAGGGTCCCTTTCTCGCTCGTGGTTAGGTGCGTAAATAAGACCGTAATTAAACTCGGATAAATAGAAGTGTCAAGGGACGCGCGCGCCTCCCGTCTGAAAGTCCCTCGTCAAAATCCCAATCGATTTGTGGCTCATCTGCTCTCCACCGGTGTCCCAACTCACAGACCCCCTCTTACGACTGCTCCCAGTCCGGCTTCCCTTCGGTCGCGGAGGTAGTTGTAATTCTGTGGATGTAGTCCATAGCTTATGTCGCAGTCTAATATTACCAAGTGCTTTGTCCTCGTGGACGTAGGCTAACAGCTACGACGATCTGAACAAATACAGCACGAGTACCTGTTGTCTGACACGGAGAACCGGAGTTTAACTTCTGTCTTGATTTCCCGCCAGAACTCATTTGTTGTAATTAAGGTATTTGGCTAGATTCGGGTCGAGAAAATGGACATCGCCCAATAATATGAATGTCTCTCTCTCAAGTAGCCTAACTGACACCGGTATTTAGTTAACAGCAGGAAGGCTAACGACCCAAACGCATAACCAACACCAGTTGTTTTGTTTTGGACATCACCTCTTCCACCTTTTGTTTGGTACAGTCTACAGCATCAACCACGCACATTTCCTATATTTTCCCGCCTGCACTGATGTTAGATAGATTACGAAGTACGTTGAAATGAGATGGGTAGTTACGAGACTGATTTGCATAATAACTTCAGGCTCTGAATGACGTTCGTTCTGTGTTTGGGGTTGGACGAGGTTCACTTATGACCAGCGTCAAACATTTTAAGTAATACAAACGGAAGTAACCCATTTTGGTTTAATTTCGCAAAAATGAATTCTGAGACGACGACAGCATCACTGGTAGGCTGTGGCTATCTCAGCCAAGGCTACTTGTTGGAGATTTGGGGGTTGTTCTCTCTCTCTCCCCCCCTCTCTCTCTCTCTCTCTCTCTCTCTGTCTATCTGTCTCTCTCTCCCCCTCTCTCTCTCTCCTCCCTCCCCCCCCACCTCTCTCTCTCTAGAACACACACTCCTCCCTTCTCTCACACACCTGCTTCAGTTGGTCATATGCGGGAAGTTCTCCATGGCACCTTTGGATTTGTGCTCCACGCTGAGGCGTCAGCTGCGGTAGCGGCAGTCAGTGGTGGTCTCGAGCGTATGTAGCCCCAGGACCAGCTGCCGTCCTCAGAGATGACCAAACGAAAGTCACAGACGCAGACCAGATGCTGTCCTTCCAACGGTGTGGATGGAAGTGACTGTCCGCTTTGAATCCCTCTGGTAAGTGCTTTAACCACTAGTAGCCTATACATATTAGTAGTTGTTGTAGTGGATGCCGTTTTCAGCTACTGTGAACGACCCTACTTGGATAAAATATGAACAAGCGGTTTATTTTTTGTGATCAGGCGAGAGTTTGAGTTAAGGACCGTACGGGGACTGGCGGTTATCACTGCAAAGTGTCGGAGGCTTCCAGGTTTTTGAGAAGCTGGCTCGAGCGTTAACATCATTTTTATTTTCGGACTGATAGATACCTTTATCAAAATTAGGCTATATATTGAAGTGGCAATTATCGCAATATTCACTGTAAAAGTTGGAATTTAAATAAGATTTTAGTTCGCTAAACATTGACCGGATCCAACTCATTTCCATCTGGAGATGAGAACGACAAGGCTGCGTCTTCTCGTATTGTTTGCCGAGGCTCCATTGTGGCAAGGATATTGATTGAGTGTGCAGGGAATCGAACTGGTCACTATAGCTGAGTTAATTGAGTTAGCAGCGCGTGCCTGGTAGCTGCGTTAACGAGACCACGGCTGGTCCGGGAGCGCAAGACTGCCGTGCGCACTCCGGAGTTGCGAGGTCTGTGTGGGGTTGCCTGTACGTAGCCCACACGACGGCATAGCTTCGGATTGACATATGACGAATCCTGTACGAAATAGGGGAAAGTAAATGTGCCACACTTGTCAAAAAGTTTAATTAATAGCCTTCCTTAAATCAATACTATTATCAAACCACAAACTATAAACTGAGCACCATATATCCCTTGGTACTCTGAAAACGCTGCAACTGGCGGACGGCGGTAGGAGTTAAGGGACCAACTCGCCAGCTCAAGAACGCCAGACCGCTGTATGTGCTACCGTCACGGTCCGTGACCACTTTGATTGGAGGATAATAAACCCATTTAGGCCAATCTACTGATCCGGATCTCTGGGCCTGCCGCGCGTGCACGGGAGTGGGAAAACGAGAGCTCTAGCGACGCATACTAAAATGAATTGGATCGTAATAGCATTGATTTGAACCTGACCCCTCGGGTGTCTTGCGCCTATCGATCGATTGATCGTCTCCACAATTTATAACTGTCGTTTAGGTTGCCTGACCGAGCTGTGCATTTGAGCGCAAGGATATTGTATTTGGAAAAAAACATATTTCGTATTTGTGTAGGTCACTATGTGTGTGTATAACTTTGCAGAGTTGTCATGGTGCGTGGTACATGTATCTCGGTGTTAAAGAGATGATAAAAACGAGCTTGAAAACTATGACTGCATTAATCCCTGAGTGTATTTAAATAGGATACATTACCCAGCAAGAGTATTGAGAGATTTTGTTTTTGACAAAAGTTGTGTCTGTATGGTGTGTACAGGACAGTATATGAATACTCATTCACTTGTTACTGTGTCTTTGTGTGTTTCTACACGTGTGTGTTGCAGCATGTGTGTGTGTGTTTCTACACGTGTGTGTTGCAGCATGTGTGTGTGTGTTTCTACACGTGTGTGTTGCAGCATGTGTGTATGTGTGTGTGTGTGTTTATGTACAGGACAATGAGGAGCATTAGTATCACTCTCAGACACCAGACCTGTCATGTCTACTGAGCGGCCATTCATCAGCTCCTCCTTGTGATATGGCTGAGATCATGTCAGCAGACTATGAATGACCTCTCATGGTGGAGTTTGTCTGCGTGCACATGTGTGTTGTTGCGCTACCTTAAAATTTACAGCTGCCTCGTGGAGAAAATGTGTGTGTTCTAAGTGTGTGTGTGCGCGCAGTGTGTGAAAGAGATAGAGACTCGCTTTGAGCAAGTTTCTACATATTTGCACACATGACAATGCGAGGCGGAGGCACTGATCTGACGGATGACAAAGTGGATAGATTATGACATTTTCTGAGAACCCCTCCTGCCCCCCCCGGCTCTTTCCCCTCATTTCCCTCCCCTGTTTATGATCCCCCTCCCCCATCCCATCCCACCATTGAAATACACCTCCCCCTGCCCCCTAGACTTACATTCCCCCTGCCCCCTAGACTTACATTACCCCTGCCCCCTAGACTTACATTACCCCTGCCCCCTAGACTTACATTACCCCTGCCCCCTAGACTTACATTCCCCCTGCCCCCTAGACTTACATTACCCCTGCCCCCTAGGGCAGGCCCACTGCTTTTCCTTATTCCAAAACCGAAATTCTGTCTTCCTGTCTATTTCTATCCCTGTCTCCCTCCCTTTGCCCCCTCTCTCCCCCCCCCCCCCCCCCCAATGTGCCACCTAATCTCTTTCCTCTATTCGATTGATAAACTCAACTCATCATCCTTCAATCAGCCATTTCTCTCATCTCCTTTATTTCCTCTTACACATGAAGAGAGAGAAAACATCCAGGCATTTTTTTCATTTTTCATTCTGCATAGAACCCCCCCTCCTCCTCCCCCCCTCCTCCTCCCCTCCCCCTCCCCTCCTCCCTCCCCATCTCATCTTCATCTCCTCTCCTCTCTGCGGTATTGGCCAGAGCAGGTGTTGGTGAGTGAATGCGTTGATTTGCAGTGGGACGTCTCATCAGCAGTGGTAAAGGTGATGTGATTGTAGCGGCCGTCTCTAGTGTCTGTTTCTACAGACGACAACATCATCTCATTCCAGACCCCCCCCCCCCCCCACCCTTACAGACAACAATATCATATCATCCCACACCCCCCCCTTACAGAAGACAACATCATCTCATTCCAGACCCGCCCCCCCCTCCCCACACACACAAACACACCCTCCCCCCCTCCAGATGAGTCCACACAAACTCACTGATTATTGTTTACTGTGGCATGTCAGGCTTTCTGTCTCTTCCTTCCCTCTTTTTTTAAAACTTTTTTCTTTCTATCTTTCTTTCTATCTTTCTATCTTTCTTTCAGCCATATTGAATGCAGGTAACCCAGAGAGTAGGAGAAGCCTGGTAAAAACATAATAGCAATACGTCTGTCCAGGGAAGGATTGAGGTATCAATTTTCACATATCGCTATTGCAGCCCTCTGCAGTTCAACCTGTCTGAGCACAAAAAAAGAAAGAAATGTTCCCCAATAGCACATTCATACTAACACACACACTCATGTCCAAAAAAGAGCAGCATTTGTTGGACAGTTTCTGTCCAAGTCTTATGTATGATATGTTTTTGGGGAAGTGAGTGATCAAAATGAATTGAAAATAGGAAGAAAATGGGTATATTGTTTGTTATATGTGTGCATATTTGTGGTTTGCTACAGTAAATCTCACCTAAACTCAGTGTTTGAGAATATTATTTGATGGAAAACATCCATTGAAATTCAATGTTTGATTGATGCTATGACTTACATTTACATTACATTTAGTCATTTAGCAGACGCTCTTATCCAGAGCGACTTACAGTAAGTACAGGGACATTCCCCCGAGGCAAGTAGGGTGAAGTGCCTTGCCCAAGGACACAACGTCAGTTGGCATGACCGGGAATCGAACTGGCAACCTTCGGATTACTAGCCCGATTCCCTAACCGCTCAGCCAACTGACTTACCTCTGTGACAATGCGTTGAGACCTTTGGAGTAAACACATTGTGAAATATATTCATGAGTGTGTTTTCTGTATATCTGCCAACTGTATCCTTATCTTCTTTTTACCGAAGCGTCAGTCAAACAACACTGTGTGTGTGTTCCTGCCTTGTCCAGATGTCTACCATGCCCCTGTTCCCCAGTCCTATTTCTACCAGCCTCTCTCCATCTCCCTACCTCTACTTTCTGCGTCTCAACACCCGCCTCTCCTCTCCTTTCCACTCTTCTCCCCTCCTCTCCTCCTGCTCTTTCTCTTCACCTCCGCCCCTTCATCGTACTCCACCCCTATCTCTCCTCTCCTGCTCTCCCTCCCTCCCTCTCCTCTCCTGCTCTTTCTCTCTCTCCTCTCATGCTCTCCCTCTCCTCTCCTCCCTATCGATCCATCCCAAGCCTCGAGTCACAAAACGACATCGTCCGCCTGACGGATAGATGTCAGGGACCGATCCAAACAACTTT
Organism: Osmerus mordax; assembly: GCF_038355195.1. Taxonomy (NCBI): domain Eukaryota; kingdom Metazoa; phylum Chordata; class Actinopteri; order Osmeriformes; family Osmeridae; genus Osmerus; species Osmerus mordax. The sequence goes on along the minus strand of NC_090060.1, from coordinate 16,350,657 downwards.
AGGAAAGAGCGACAGAAGGAATGACAGAGAAAAAAGTGCACGTCAGAGAAGACGGTTCCCTTTTGTCATCTCTCAGTGTTCTAATCACCGAATCCATTTTCCATCTCAACAGTCATTTCTCTTTCTCTCCTCCTTTCCCTCCTCTGCTCTTTCTCTATCGACAGACGACCTGAGGCTGAATCCATCAGAGGAGGAAGGAGGGAGGACACGTGAGAAGAGAGCAAGAGAGAAAGGCCGGCATTCCAGAGATACAGACACAGATCAAGAAACCAAGAGGTCAAACCGAGGGTCATTTTCTCCCCAAAAGCCTGGAGGCGTTCTGAACTGTGGTACCCTTTTTGCCCTCTAGTTGGCACCCTCTCCCATTCATCCCTGGGGAGCACGGCTAGTTACTAAACCGATTCGCCCCCTCAACGTGTCTCGCTCGCTGCCTCCTCCTGTCCCTCCCTGCCTCTCATTTCCACAACGAAACTCATCGACCCTGCCTCGTTGCCATGGAGAAGACCTACTCTCTCACCGCTCACTACGACGAGTTCCAGGAAGTGAAGTACGGCGGTCGCTACAGCAGCGACATCCTTAGCAACGGCATGACCCTTCACCTGGGTGGGAGCCTGGACCGCCACGTGGCACGTGGTCGAGGCGGAGGGGGCGGGGCCGGCGGGCGGGGCAAGGACATGAGCGGCCTCAACAACGGGGCGGGGCTTCCTCGCTGGAGCCGGAGAGAGATCTGCCTCCTGTCCGCCCTGGTGTTCGCGGCGGGGATGTGCGTGATCCTGGGCAGCATGCTGGCACTCAAGTACATCTCCCTGGAGGCCCAGCAGGACCCCCACTGCCGAGAGGACTGCCAGCGCAAACGCACCCTCCTCCGGGCCTCCCGTTTCGTCCAGTCTAACATCGACGCCACCATCCAGCCCTGCCAGGACTTCTATTCCTTCGCCTGCGGCGGCTGGCTGAGCCGCAACACCATGCCCGAGGGCAAGCTGAGCTACGGCATGATCACCGCCATCGGCGAGCACAACGAGGAGAAGCTGCGGCGCCTCTTGCTGGAGCCGGTGCGCCGGCGAGGCCGCGAGTCGGCCGAACGCAAGGTGAAGGACTTCTACCGCTCCTGCTTGAACATCCAAGAGATCGACAAGCTGGGCACGGAGCCCATGATGGAGGTGATCGACAGCTGCGGGGGCTGGGACCTGGTGGGGGCACCCTCGGGCGGGGCGGGGTGGGAGAGCGAGGGCGCCCCCCAGAGGCCGGACTTTAACGAGCTGCTGTACAGGACGCAGGGCGTGTACAGCACCGCCGTGTTCTTCTCCCTCACCGTCAACGTGGACGACAAGAACTCCTCACGCAACACTATCAGGGTGAGTGTGTGTGTGTGTGTGTGTGTGGGTACTGTCCGTTTGAATGTGTGTGTGTGTGAGATGGAGGATTATGATCTAGAAACCTTTGAATATCATCCATCAGATGGAATTGAAAAAGTACAGTTTTGTGGAAACTGTTACGTCTGGACCAGCGACTCCACGTCTACGCTCACATTCCCCGTACTTGTGGCGGCGCTGTTCAGTGCAGATTACGTGCTATTGCGCGCACCTGTGTTTTTTGTTCACCTGTATCTAATCTTCGTTAGCAGAGTATATAACCTGGGATTTTCTGTGACTTGGTTGTCGGTTATTATGCGTGACACTTTACTGACTTCTCATGTCACATGTATTTTTGTTTATTCGGAGTTATGTGCCTCAGTTATCGTAATTCCCTTGAGGGTCACTAAAAGAACCATCGAAACTGCATTTGCCTCCTCATTACCTACGAATACCGTAACAGAAAGGTCTTGTTGATCTGTGTGTGTGTTTGTGTTTGTTTAGATTGATCAAGAAGGGCTCACTCTACCAGAGAGGACTTTGTACCTGGGACAGGACGAGGACAGCGTGAAGGTAAAGGTTCTCTCTGTGTCTTCCTCTTTCTCCTGGACTGTTTCCAGACCTGCTCCTTTCATCTCCATCCAGTCTGTGGTGTGACCAGTGGCAACCCTCCCAGCATCATCTGTCACTCTGCAGCTGACCTTTACTGACACATCCAAACCTGACTGTCCATTAATGATGATGTCATGCTCAGATCCTAGCAGCCTACAAGGCCCTGATGGAGCGGCTGCTAAGCATGCTGGGAGCTCACAACGCCACCCAGAAGTCCAAGGAGATCCTACAGCTGGAGACACGCCTGGCAAATGTAAGAGTAGTGTGTGAGGACAGAAGTGTGTGCGTGAGTATAGTGTGTGTGTGTGTGTGTGAGAATAGTGTGTGTGTGTGTGTGTGTGTGTGTGTGAGGATAGTGTGTGTGTGTGAGGATAGTGTGTGTGTGTGAGGATAGTGTGTGTGTGTGTGAGTATAGTGTGTGTGTGTGTGTGTGTGTGTGTGTGTGTGAGGATAGTGTGTGTGTGTGTGTGTGTGAGGATAGTGTGTGTGTGTGTGTGTGAGGATAGTGTGTGTGTGTGTGTGTGTGTGAGGATAGTGTGTGTGTGTGTGTGTGTGTGAGGATAGTGTGTGTGTGTGTGTGTGTGTGTGAGGATAGTGTGTGTGTGTGTGTGTGTGAGGATAGTGTGTGTGAGGATTGTGTGTGTGTGTGTGAGGATAGTGTGTGTGTGAGGATAGTGTGTGTGTGTGTGAGGATAGAAGTGTGTGTGGTGACTGATGTTATCTCGTTCTCTTTCAGATCACGGTGTCTGAGTATGATGAACAAAGAAAAGACATCAGCACTATGTACAACCGCATCACTCTGAGACAACTGCAGCGCATTGCTCCTAACGTGAGTCCGTCCGTCCCACACACACACACACACACACACACACGAGATGCACACACACGCCACAGGCACGTGCACCACTCACACACTCTAGACAAACACATGCTATAGACACACGTGCACACACACACACACACACACACACACGAGATGCACACACACGCCACAGGCACGTGCACCACTCACACACTCTAGACAAACACATGCTATAGACACACGTGCACACACACACACACACACACACACACGAGATGCACACACACGCCACAGGCACGTGCACCACTCACACACTCTAGACAAACACATGCTATAGACACACGTGCACACACACACACACACACACACGAGATGCACACACACGCCACAGGCACGTGCACCACTCACACACTCTAGACAAACACATGCTATAGACACACGTGCACACACACACACACACACACACACACGTGCACACACACACACACACACACACACACACACGTGCACACACACACGCAACTTACACACACTAGACACACATACTTTAGACACACACACATCGCTAAAAAGCCTCAGCCCAAGCAACATCACACCTGTATCTGTATTGCACTTACTTAGCTATTGGTGTGTGTTTGTGTGAGTGTGTGTATGGGCCATGGGCAGAAGCGCGTGTGATGGATTACGAGTTGAAGTCCAGCAGAGCGTTACAAAGTGTGTGTGTGGCAGGGGGTCGTTCCTGGGCCCGTAGAGCGCTCACTGGAGACGCACGCCTCCATGGCACAGCAGAGCTGTCGGGCCCGCGGGGGGAGATGTGGGCGGGGCGGGGGGTTGTCCACAGGGAGCCAACGGCTGGTAGGACGTGAGGGAGGGAGAGGGGGCTGAGGGGGGAGGGAGGCCGAGGAGGAGGGAGCGGGGGAAGGAGGCGCTGGGGGTGAGCAGCGGGAAACTGATGGAGATCTGAGCGGCTGCTTCATCACTTGTGACCGAAGCAGAGAGGGATGGAGGGGGGAGGATGGAGGGGGGAGGAGGGGGTGGGGATGGAGGGGGGAGGAGGGATGGAGGGGGGAGGAGGGGGGAGGGGGGAGGAGGGGGTGGGGATGGAGGGGGGAGGGAGGGATGCTAGGGGAGAAAGCGTGAGATGGGGCTAAACAAGGGATGGGTGGGTGAGGGGGGTGAAGGCGGCCGGTACTGTACAGCTTGGTGACAGAGGTATAGAGAAAAAGGAGGCGAGAGTGACAGAAGGCTGAAAAATGGAGAAGGAGAGTGACGTTTAGACTGAAAGATGAAGTGATGCAGAAGAAAGAGCGACCGGAGAGACACACCCAAGGGAGAGGTAAAAGAGAGGAAGAGAATCGCTGTGTGACAGATGGACAATTAGACTGACACGCTACCAAGACAGACGTGCACCAATGGGGGATGCCAATTACACTCACACTAATCCATCTCCCCGTCTCTTTTCATATCTGCTTATTTCACACAAAGCCAGTTGCCGCAATTTGAACTTCACAAAACTCATCATTAGTAGTGAGAGGACAGAACATGTCTGATTTAGTTTTTCAAACGCAGATGTTCTCTCTCTCCCTCCACGTCTCCCTCCACCTTTCCCTCCACCTCTCCCTCCACCTCTCCCTCCACCTCTCCTCCACCTCCAGCTCCACTGGAAGCGTCTCCTGGACAGGATCTTCCATGACAGTTTTTCGGAGGACGAGGAGATCGTGGTTCTCGCCACCGACTACATGCAGAAGGTTTCTGACATCATCAAGACCACCTCAAAAAGGTGAGGGGGGGGGGAGAGAGGGGGGGAGGAGGGAGCCGTGGGTGAAGGGAAGGATGGATGAGGGTGATGGAGAGAAATGGGTTGTCTTTTGGGGGGGAAGGAGAGAAATCGATAAACTAAAAATTCATGCATTTCTGGGTACTGTCAGCAGCTTCATAGGAACTTTGCTGTAAAGTTGACTGCAGAAAAGTTGACTGTATCGGTTCCTTAACGCTGTTGAGTCATAAGGTCTCTGAATTTGTCTTGAAAAAGTTTAATGTGGGTGGGTGGGTGGTGTGGGTGGGTGTCAGTGTGTGTGTGTGTGTGTGTGGGTGACAGTGTGGTGTGTGTGTGGAGGTGGGGGTGTTGTTGGGTGAACGTCCAGCTCTACAGCTTTCTGATTGGTATTGATCTATACCTCTCTCTTTCACACACGCACACGCACGCACACACACACACACACGCACACACACACGCACACACGCTCAGGGCTGTCAGCGGGAGCTCATGACAGACTCCAGAGGTGGCTGGAAGGGCCGGTGACAGGCAGAGCTACAACTGCTGACAGCTCTCCAATACTGTCTGAACTTCCGGACTGAAACATATAGTCCACCTCCCCACCGCCACTCAACTCTGTCTGTCTGTCTGTCTGTCTGTGTGTCTGTCTGTCTGTCTGTGTGTCTGTGTGTCTGTCTGTCTGTCTGTCTGTGTGTCTGTCTGTCTGTGTGTCTGTGTGTCTGTCTGTCTGTCTGTCTGTCTGTCTGTCTGTCTGTCTGTCTGTCTGTGTGTCTGTCTGTCTGTCTGTCTGTCTGTGTGTCTGTGTGTCTGTCTGTCTGTCTGTCTGTCTGTGTGTCTGTCTGTCTGTGTGTCTGTCTGTCTGTCTGTCTGTCTGTCTGTCTGTCTGTCTGTGTGTCTGTCTGTGTACTACACACTGTCTGTGTCTGTCTGTCTGTCTGTGTGTCTGTGTGTCTGTGTGTCTGTCTGTCTGTCTGTCTGTGTGTCTGTGTGTCTGTCTGTCTGTCTGTCTGTCTGTCTGTCTGTGTGTCTGTCTGTGTACTACACACTGTCTGTGTCTGTCTGTCTGTCTGTGTGCTACAGACTGTCTGTCTGTCTGTCTGTCTGTCTGTGTGTCTGTCTGTCTGTCTGTCTGTCTGTCTGTGTGTCTGTCTGTCTGTCTGTCTGTCTGTCTGTCTGTGTGTCTGTCTGTGTACTACACACTGTCTGTGTCTGTCTGTCTGTCTGTGTGCTACAGACTGTCTGTCTGTCTGTCTGTCTGTCTGTCTGTCTGTGTACTATGCTGTCTGTCTGTCTGTCTGTCTGTGTGTCTGTCTGTCTGTCTGTCTGTCTGTCTGTGTACTATGCAGTCTGTCTGTCTGTCTGTCTGTGTGTCTGTCTGTCTGTCTGTCTGTGTACTATGCAGTCTGTCTGTCTGCGTGTCTGTCTGCGTGTCTGTCTGTGTGTCTGTCTGTGTACTATGCAGTCTGTCTGTGTGTCTGTCTGTCTGTGTGTCTGTCTGTGTACTATGCAGTCTGTCTGTGTGTCTGTCTGTGTGTCTGTCTGTGTACTATGCAGTCTGTCTGTGTGTCTTTCTGTCTGTCTGTGTACTACGCACTCTGTCTGTCTGTCTGTCTGTGTGTCTGTCTGTGTACTACGCACTGTGTGTCTGTCTGTCTGTGTGCTATAGACTGTCTGTCTGTCTGTCTGTTTGCACCCAACACTGACTGTTTGTCCATGCAAGTCCAGGTCAGTTCAGTTCAGACTTGAGTTGAGCTGAGTTTCAAAAGAACTTTTGAAAAGTGTTTTTTTTTCTATCAATATATCTTTCAACACCTCCACCACCCCCCCCCCCCCTTCTCTCTCTCGGTCTTCATCTCTCCGTTCCCCTGACGACTCCCTCGTTCTGGACTTGAGTGGGATGTTCTTTTTCTAATGAGAAAAGAGCGGGGCTGCTTTTGAGGGCTCTCGTACAGTTCCCTGTCAGCTCACGCTCGTACCCTAATCCCTCTTTCTGACACTGCCCATTATGATCACCATGGTGACCGGTCCCATAAACGAATAGGCTCAGAGCCTCAGGCCACAGGATGCTCTGCCTATATTCCTATTTTCTTCCACCTCTTTTGTTATTTCCCTCCCCTCCTGGTGTTTTAGCTAATGGAGACCTACATGCTTTTCAACCCCTGTTCTTATCCACCCCCCTCTTTATCTTTCTTGCTCCCTTTCTCCTGTACTTATCCAAGGTAACTCGCTCTCTCTCGCTCTCTCTCGCTCTCTCTCTCTCTCTCTCTCTCTCTCGCGCGCTCTCTTCCTCTCTCTCTCGCGCTCTCTCTCTCTCTAATCCTCATGTCTTCTTTCCTTCTGTTTCCTCTGAACTCTCTTCATACTAACTCTTTCTTGTTCCTCTCCAGCCTGTTTCCTGTCTGCTGTCATCGACCTTGTTTCATCTGCTCTCCTTCTCATATCTTTCTCTGTTTCTTTGATCTTCTATCGCCTCGGTCTGGTGTCCCTCCTGCTGAGTGCATTATCTGTGTTTAATCAAAGGTTAGCATCGCTGTTTCCCCCCCACCTCTCTGTCTCTCTCATATACACTCAGTCTTACAGAGATGGGTCCTGCTGTTATCCATACTCCCTACTGTGCCCCTCTCCTTCATTTGCATAGTTGACGGAAATTCTGTTCAAAAGAGCCCTGTGTCTGATGGAGTCTCTCCTCATCACACACACGTGTGCACACATACGTGTGCACACAAGAATGACACCATTCCATATCAAAGATTCTAACCTAAACCCGGATAAAATCTCAACAAGAAAAATCAAACAAACACAGTACACTCTCTCTCTATGTCTCTCTCTCTCTCTCTCTCTCTCACACACACACACACACACACACACACACACACACACACACACACACACACACACTGGTCCTGTCTGGTCTCAATGGGGGGCTGGCCTGACTGAGGGGCTTGGTGCCCGTCTGTTTGATTGAGCAACGAAGCAGAGAGGCTCTGGGAGGCCATTAATGGAGGACACACACGCGCAGGGATTCACACACACACACACACACACACACACACACACACACTTACTGGTCCAGATCTATGTCTGACTCCTGTATGTGGTAGAGTAGAGGAAACCAACATACATCTACAAATCTCACTGTTCCTTTTGTGTGTGTGTGTGTGTGTGTCTGCTGTCACTCCCGGTTCCAATCCTCAGTCTTCCAGCTGTTTTCTTTTTCTCTCTTCTCCCTCTCCATCCCTCAGTTCCTCTCTCTTCATTCATCCATAATTGTAAATGTTTAGATTGTCCCTGTGCTGCTGGTTAGTACTGACAGAACACAAACCTCCCCCTCTCCTCCCCTTCCTCTTCCCACCCTTTTCTTCTCCTTCTTTTCCACCCTTCCCTCCACCCGCCTCCCTCCCTCCCCTCGCTGTGAGGTTCTGTGGAGCCCAGACGACTACATCCAATCCCATTAGCCAGATGAGCAGAGAACCAATGAGGGGGAAACACTAATGACAACACCAGTGGCACTCTACAACCTCTCCCTCTGCCTCTCTCTCTCTGTCTCTCTCTCTCTCTCTGTCTCTCCGTCTGTCCATCTGTCTGTACTCTCTCACTCATGGTCATCTTGGGTTAGGGTGGGGGTGATGGGGGGGGGGGGGGGGGGTTACACAACTAATGTGAAGTGTGTGTCTAGTACGCATTAGTGAGTGTTTCAGTTGGTCTGCAAGTGTGCTTGTAGGTGTATTCCTGCTTTAGTGTGCGCATGTGGTTGTGAGCACATGCATGTTTGTGTAGGAGTGTTTGTCGGCACTGTATGTATGTGTGTGTGGGGGTGGTTGTGAGTGTGTGTGGGTACTGTATGTATGTATGTATGTGGGTGTGAGAGTGTGTGTGGGTACTGTATGTATGTATGTGGGTGTGAGAGTGTGTGTGTGTATAAGGGTGTGGGGGATGGTGGTTTAATGTCTTCAGGTAGTCTGGAGGGAGAAAGTATTTTATCTCAATAATGAGCTCCTTTAAATTCCATTCCACTAATGAGCTTTAATTGGATCCCGTGTGATTCAGACCTATTGTCTCGTCATTACTGTGAATCTAACAAAAGATCCTTCAATTCCTCCGGCTCTCTCTAGACCTCCCTTCAGTCCTCCTTACGTTGTTGTCAGCTTAGATTATTAATTTAACTAATGGTTTCATGGACACACATGTTCAGGCTCTGTCACACATGCAAACACACTTAGCATGTGCACACATGTATGACTACACACACACGGTCTCCCGCTCTCCAGCGGTGAGCACCGCTGGAGAGCGGAGTGGAGTGTGTAATAAACCAACAACAAAAACAACGAACACACAGGTGACAGAAGAGAAATCAAGCCAACACACGCACCCTGCAGAGCCGTCACACCTGCATCATCCACACTGACGGGCAGAAAGGTTGCAGAGAACAAGGCCACTGTCTAAGCTTATCTCTCTCTCTCTTCCTCTCTCTCTTTGTCACTCTCGTCCTCTCTCCCTCTCTCTTGCTCTTTCCTCCTCTGTCTCTCTCTCTTCCTCTCCCTCTCTCTCCGTCTCACTCCCTCTCACCCTCTGTCAATGTATCCCTCCCCCTCTCTTTCTCAAATAAATTCACTTCAGAAGTGCTTTGTTGGCTAGACACTGGGGCCTGCATGCCAAGGCTGTTTTGATTTAATATGCAGAGGCGCATATGGAAAATAAAAACAGGAAAACAGAGAAGGCGGTTTCACGTGGCGAGCCAGCGGTTTCACACGGCGTGGTGCGGCAGGCGAGAGGGCCACTTGTCCTGGGGGCAGCGTGGATGCCTAGCTCTTGCCACATTAGACAGATGCTGGCACACAGTTGCAAAGATAAAATGCATAAATGAATGATGTCTTTCTCCTCTGGACGGGGTTCTCTCCGCGCCCCCCTCCGCGCCCCCTGTTGCTCTCTTTCTCTCTCCTCCCCCGAGAGGCGCTCCACAGCTCCTACCCCAGCGTCTCCACGCCAGACTTCACAGTCTGGCCCGTCTTTCATCCCTCCCTCCCTCTCTCCATGCTTTTCCCCCTGGGAACCGAGAGGAGGGCAGACAGACAGAGAGAGAGACAGACAGAGAGAGAGAGAGAGAGAGAGACAGACAGACAGACGGACGGACCGACCGACAGACAGACAGACCGACCGACTGACCGTCGGGCAGTGAAGGAGAGAGACAGACACGTAGACAAACTGACAAATGGAATAAAACATGAACATCCTTTTAGAAAGTTTCCCTTTTCTCTCCTTCTCATCCCTCCCTCGCTCCCTCGCCGCCAGGGTGCTCCACAACTACATGCTGTGGCGCATCGTGGCCGCCCTCAGCGAGCATCTGTCCACTGCGTTCCGCAGCACCATCCACGAGTTCTCCCGTGAGATCGACGGCACGGAGCATCAGGTGGAGCTGGGCCACCTCTGCTTCACCCAGGCCAACAAGCACTTCGGCATGGCCCTTGGTGCCCTGTTCGTACAGCAACACTTCTCCTCTCACAGCAGGGCCAAGGTACCGGGTCTGCAGCTGGGGTTCCAACTCTCTCTCTCTCTCCTTCTCTCCCTCCCTCCTTACCTGTCTCTCTCTCTCTCTCGCCTTCTCTCCCTCCCTCCTTACCTGTCTCTCTCTCTCCTTCTCTCCCTCCCTCCTTACCTCTCTCTCTCTCTCCTTCTCTCCCTCCTTACCTCTCTCCTTCTCTCCCTCCTTACCTCTCTCCTTCTCTCCCTCCTTACCTCTCTCCTTCTCTCCCTCCTTATCTTTCTCCTTCTCTCCCTCCTTACCTCTCTCTCTCTCCTTCTCTCCCTCCTTACCTCTCTCCTTCTCTCCTTCCTTACCTCTCTCTCTCTCCTTCTCCCTCCTTACCTCTCTTATTCCTTACCTCTCTCTCTCCTTCTCCCTCCTTACCTCTCTCTCGCTCTCCTTCTCTCGCTCTCCTTCTCTCCCTCCTTACCTCTCTCTCTCTGTCCTTCTCCCTCCTTACCTCTCTCTTCTCTCCCTCCATCCTTCCCTCTCTCTTTCTCTCTCTCTCTCTCCCTCCTTCTTTCTCTCTTTCTTTCCTTTACTTGGTTTACCTGGTCAAGTAGGTTGACTAATTATCTTGCTTTGCTGCTGGTTCTTTCTTTCTTTCTTTCATTCACAACTTAGCATACTGTGAAAAAGTTCTCAGTATGCTAAGTTCATGCCTAGGGTTAGTAATGCATTTCTTCTCGACACTCCATAATTAGCTGCATTGAAATGGTGAATTTGGTTCCTTCTTGTGTCACGCTGTTTGAAATGGTTTCATGGTATTGACTTTACCAGGGTGTATTGGGAAGTCGGTCTTTCTCTCTCTCTCTCTCTCAATTCAATTCAATTCAATTCAATTGGCTTTATTAGCATTAAGGAACAAATGTTCATATTGCCAAAGCAACGGTGGAGCCACAGAAACAGTATTCATATCATTACTATGGACATCGGTATACTATTACAACTATTACTATAACAACCAAACATGGCAAATTCAGTTGAAAGATTAAAGGATTGATTACGTAATATATATATACATATATACAGACATACACATGTCAGTCATACACACAGTATATTTTGTGTGTGTGCTTTGTGTGTGTGCCTTGTGTGTCTAGGTCACTCACTGTTGACCTGTCTCATATTCACTGATCACTCTCTCTCTCTCTCTCTCTTGTACTTTACCACTTTCTCTTCACCCTGTCTGTCTTTCTTTCTCTGCCCCTCTAAGCCCTTCATCATCTTACTCTATCCCTCTCTCCCCTGGGTTCCTCCATATTCTCTCTCTGTTCATTTTCTGGGAGACCGTGTTCAATGGGATTGCCTGACCTACGTGACCCCACACTCTTTCCATAAGCCCTTCATCATCACTTCCTCGCCCTCCTTCTTCTTCACTCCTTCCTCTGCTGTACCCAGGTACATCAGCTTGCCCCTGTTTAGCCCAGTTCCATGTCCACATCTAGACCCTAGACTAGAGACCTACACCCTGCACTTCTTTTGATCTGTACACGGGTAGGGTCTGGTATATGATAGCGGCATGGCACTTTGCTCCTCCCAGAGTTGCAGCATTTGTCAGTGACTGGAAGCTTCAGAATCCAGAATGCTCTGCAGGGAATTGAAGCTTTTGTCTTCCAATCAAAATGTCTGATTGGAAGATTTAAAAATGTGCACTTGTAGGGAGTCAGGTGGCTGAGCGGTTAGGGAAGCGGGCTAGTAATCTGAAGGTTGCCAGTTCGATTCCCGTCCGTGCCAAATGACATTGTGTCCTTGGGCAAGGCACTTCACCCTACTTGCCTCGGGGGAATGTCCCTGTACTTACTGTAAGTCGCTCTGGATAAGAGTGTCTGCTAAATGACTAAATGTAAATGTTTACCTCTCCGGCTGCTGCAGGGTCCACTCAGGTTGGTTTAACCCCCTCCTGTGACCCCACCCCCTCCCCAGGTACAGGAGCTGGTGGAGGACATAAAGCACTCCCTGGACCTGAGGCTACAAGAGCTGGACTGGATGGATGAGACCACCAAGGAGGCCGCCAGAGCTAAGGTGTCAACAACAACAACAACACATCCTCCTCACGTCATCAGCAACAAAACATTCTCAGACAGCGACACACTGCAGCTTAGCCCCCTCAGAGGAAACGCATCAACGATACAGCCTAGCTGTTGAAACATATACTGGGACTATTGAAACCAGGGATGGTCTAATCCGAGTTGTTTTGAAAGGGTTGTTTAATCATTTTAGAGAAGGAGAGAGAGAGATAAAGGGGGAGAGAGAGATGAGCCAGGGCGATTTGCAAATCATGTGTGTTTAGGAGATGGGGTGTTTAGGAAGGCTGAGACCTCTGTGAGTGTGTGTGTGTGTGTGTGTGTGTGCGCTTAACCCTCCATATCTATATTTTTCTAGTCTTTTCTACACTCTACATCTCTCTCTCTCTCTCTCTCTCTGTTAGCTGCAGCATATGATGGTGATGACAGGCTATCCAGACTTCCTCCTCAAACCAGAGCTCATAGACCAAGAATACGGGGTGAGTTAACAGCCTCTCTCTCTTGTTCTCTCGCTCGCTCTCTCTCTTTCTCTCTGTCTCATATTCACAATCTGTCCTCTCCTTCTCCACCTTGATCTTGACGTCTTTTAGTTATTCTCACACGTGTTCTTCCTTTCCCTTCATTATTTCTCCTCTCTCTCTCTCTCTCTCTCTCTCTCTCTCTCTCTCTCTCTCTCTCTCTCTCTCTCTCTCTCTCTCTCTCTCTCTCTCTCCCACCACACTTCATCACCCTGTGGTCTGCTTCCAGTTTGACGTCGATGAGAAGACCTACTTCAAGAACATCCTGAACAGCATTAACTTCAACATCAAGATGTCTGTTAAGAAGATCCACAAGGAAGTGGACAAGACTGCGTGAGTCTCCCGTCCCCCCCGGATGTTGACCTCCAAAACACGGCCACGCTACTTTCAAACTGTTACGGTGTGCTCTTCAGACGGGGCTCACCCACACACGTACGGTCACTACAATTTGAAAAGATGGGCAAACTGTCAGCTCGCAGTTTTCTTCAAATCTGTTTGGAAAGTACATGAGCATTAGTATTCCACACGGTTCGACTCTGTGAGCTCCAGACTTGCTGAAGCACTCTCCAGCCTGGCCATACAGCCAAATCAGATATTCCTCTTTTATCATCACAAGTGTGCTCCCTTCATCATTCACCTCTCTTCTCTTGCTGAGAAAACATGTCTTCTCCCCTCCTCTCCCTCTATTTGTCTCTCCATACCTCCATCCTGTCCCTGTAGCCATCTTTCTTTCCCTCTGTAACAAGGGCATCTCATGGTTTCAGAGTTATTCATTTCAGAGAATTCTGTAAATCGATGAGTCTGGTTTTTAAGGGATTATGATGGAGGAAGTCTCCTGTGTTCTCATTTGCGAAGGCAAACCTTGGCTATTAAAACGAATGTTTAATAATTTTCCACCCGAGGTTTGCGAAAGAAACATGTAGCCTACTTTTGTGTAGGTCCAGTGCCGGCTAATCAAGTGTACATTGAGGGAGAAAAAAGACAGTCAGTTTAGTGTTCCCTCCTGTGCCCCGCCCGCCCGTGTGTGTGTTTTGTAAGCTTCTGTTGTACATGTTTTTACCCTCAGGTGGCTGCTTCCCCCTCAGGCTCTAAATGCCTACTACCTGCCTAACAAGAACCAAATGGGTGAGTGTTAGCAGAATACACACATACTCACAGAGCCAGGAACAAACAAACACACACACACACACACGCGCACACACACTCACACAGCCAGGAACAAACACACACACTCACAGCCAGGAACAAACACACACACTCACAGCCAGGAACACACACACACACGCTCACAAAACAATATACTGTGTGATACACGATTACACACCCACAACACTTCTAGTTGCACCTGTTCTAAATTGTAATCTGAAAGCACGCCATAACATGAAGCCCTCATTTACGTGTGCGTTTAACCATCCTCACTTCAACCATCCTCACTTCAACCATCCTCACTTCAACCATCCTCACTTCAACCATCCTCACTTCAACCAACCTCACTTCAACCATCCTCACTTCAACCATCCTCACTTCAACCACCCTCACTTCAACCATCCTCACTTCAACCATCCTCACTTCAACCACCCTCACTTCAACCATCCTCACTTCCGTGGGGTCTGTAGTGTGAGCTCCTTCCCTGGGATAAACAGATGCACGGTAAACTTTGCACCTGGCTCCAACGCTTCAGTCTCACGACTTTGTCATCTCCCACCCATCACTTCCCATGGTATTGCCTGCTGTGTGTGTGTTCGTGTGTGTGTCTTTCCTCGTGGATTAAATCTTCCTCTGCGAAAAAATCGATGGTGAGTTAGAGATCTGCAGGAGAGAGCCAGACAAACACAGTCATCAGGCCTGAGAGCTCATCTTTTACCTCCCCCTCACCTTTAAGGCTTCCTCCCTCCCTCCCTCCCACCTTTAAGGCTTCCTCCCTCCCTCCCTCCCACCTTTAAGGCTTCCTCCCTCGCTCCCTCACTCCCTCCCTCACCTTTAAGGCTTCATCCATCCATCCCTCCCTCGCTCCCTCCCCCCTCACCTTTAAGGCTTTCTCGCTCCCTCCCTCCCCCCTCACCTTTAAGGCTTCCTCACTCCATCCATCCATCCCTCGCTCCCTCCCCCTCACCTTTAAGGCTTCCTCCCTCCCTCCTTCCCTCGCTTGCTCCCCTCCCTGACTTTCCCTGGTTGCACCCTCACCCTCCCTATCGCTCCATCTCTCTCTTTCTGCCTTCCACCCTCCTCTCTCAGCCTCCCTGCCTTTGTCTCTCCTTCCCACAGCCATTCCCACACCACTCTCTCTTTCCCTCCCTCCTGATGCCGGCTCGTCTCTTCCTCCTCTCTCCCGACCCTCGGGTTGATGTGGTTCTCTGCGTGTGTGTCTCTCCCCCAGTGTTCCCTGCTGGGATCCTGCAGCCCACGCTCTACGACCCCGAGTTTCCTCAGTGAGTACAGACCTTCCTCATATCTCTAACCTTGACCCACCTGAGATAGACATTTAGACATTTAGTCATTTAGCAGACGCTCTTATCCAGAGCGACTTACAGTAAGTACAGGGACATTCCCCCCAAGGCAAGTAGGGTGAAGTGCCTTGCCCAAGGACACGTCATTTGGCACGGCCGGGAATCGAACTGGCAACCTTCAGATTACAAGCCCGATTCCCTAACCGCTCAGCCACCTGACTCCCCAGAGATGTCCTCCGATTCAAAGTCTGTCACCAACCGTCTCTGGAGGAGGGGATCCCTCACTGAATTGCTCCTCCCAAGGTTTCTTAAAATGTTTTCCTCCTCTAGTGAGTTTTCCCTTGTCTTCCTTGAGGGTTTAGGTTGGCTGAGGGGCAGTTCTATGGGCGTATGTGAAGCCCTCTGTGACAATGCTTGTAAAAAGGGCTACACAAATACATTTAGATTTGATTTCCCCGTGGATGCCAACCGTGGCTGGGATCAGCTTCTCGTTATGGGTGCGGTTCCACTCGCAAACTTCAGGGTTGTAAATTAATTGTCATTTCCATCGCTGTGATTGGCTGTGTTCGCTCTGGCCTGGAACCAAGATGGCCGCTCGTCCGTGTCTCATGAAAGTCATCAAGGAGGAATTACAGGAAGGCTAAACGTCTATGCACCATGTTTTAAACCTCCCCCCACTGTCACACAACCACCATCACCACCGAGCCAAAGGCCCACTTAACATAAAGTGATTGATTCCCTCATCTCTTAACTCGTTTGCGGAGATACCCGTTTTGAAGCCTCTTCTGCACCACTCATTCTGATTTCATATGAGACATCGTGTGCTCTGAGTGGCTGTGCCCTTCCCCATACGCACGACAGCAGCCATCCAAACCTCCCTTTAAACTCGCTCTCCCATCATCCTCTCCGTAACGAAGCATCCATCCTCCAATTTGTGTACTCCGGTCCAGGGGGCAGTTTAAGTGTGCGAGTGCGTGCGGATGTGTGCGTCGGCAGGCGTGCGTGCGTGTGTGTGTGTGTCAGAAATGTATCGACTAGCTGTCAGAAAGTCATTTTCCACACTGGTGTGCGGGGATGTGGGGTCAGCGAGCGCCCTCAGCCGCGGCCAGGGAGAGGTGACCGTGGTGCTTTTGCCACGGTCGGATGTGTGGCGGAGCGTGACGCGTGTAGCCGCCTACCGCCCCCCTCTGGACGGGGGTGGTAGGTGCGCCTCTCAATGCCATGCTGGGTAATCCGCATTGCAGTCTCCGAATGGGAGTTTGTCAGATCTGGCATCCACAACGAATATCTCAGAGTCACGTTTCTTTAGTAGTTAAAGTCAAGTTAGTAATGCGTTGTCGATTGACTGTGAATGTTCTGCGTGTGCTGAGCTGACAGTGTGACCTTTGACCCCTCTGCCTCGTCTCTTTCAGGTCGCTGAACTACGGGGGGATAGGATCCATCATAGGGCATGAGCTCACCCATGGCTACGATGACTGGGGTGAGGAACTTGTTTTCACCTCCCATGACACACCCCTCACCTCTGCCAAATATACCAGCTCTACGTCTAGGGCTATCACAAGCCACATTATCCACACGTTTACTGCCATAAGTGCTGCACTGTATTTCCTTTTGAAATGGTTAGCCTAGCGAGATTTTAGAGTTGTAGTTGATTTTTATTTTTTTATTAAGTTCCCATGGAATAAAAATGACCTTTGGATTAAGTAGTTGACAAACATGCGAGTGGGCCAGACTTGATAGGACATGCAGTTCCAGGTTCTGCGACCCTCCCTAACCCCGCCCCCACCCTCTTGCCCTTCATCTTAGTGATGCAATCGTTCATGTCTGTAGGGGGCCAGTACGATCGCCACGGCAACCTGAAGCAGTGGTGGACTGAGGACTCGTACAGGAAGTTTCAGAAGAAGGCGGAGTGCATCGTCAAACTCTATGACAATTTCACTGTCTACAACCAGAGGGTGGGTTTGAACTCTCTCTCAAGCGTACACACACACACGTACTCACACACCTGTGACAGAAGAATAACCTGAGAAGTGTCCGCAGGTGAATGGTCGTCTTACCCTGGGGGAGAACATAGCCGACATGGGAGGTCTGAAGCTGTCCTACTTTGTGAGTAACTCACCTGAGTAACTCACCTGAGTAACTCAGCTCTCCACTATGGTCCTGGACGCAGCGTTTACCACACACATCAGCTCCTGTTAAACACACAACTCACAGGGATGCAAAAACTCAATTGACGGTCTCACGCCGTGCTGGTTGGTTTGTCTCTCCAGGCGTATCAGAAGTGGGTGAGAGAGCACGGGCCTGAGAGGCCCCTCCCCGGACTCAAATACACACACGAACAGCTCCTCTTCATCGCCTTCGCCCAGGTAGCCCTCCGTCCACGGACAGTCCACGGTGCTGTCTCCCTGTGCTGTCCTGCCTGTGCTGTCTGCCTGTGCTGTCTGCCTGTGCTGATCTCCCTGTGCTGATCTCCCTGTGATGATCTCCCTGTGCTGTCCTCCCTGTGCTGATCTCCCTGTGCTGTCCTCCCTGTGCTGTCCTCCCTGTGCTGTCCTCCCTGTGCTGTCTGCCTGTGCTGTCCTCCCTGTGCTGTCGTCCCTGTGCTGTCCTTCCTGTGCTGATGTCCCTGTGCTGTCCTCCCTGTGCTGTCCTTCCTGTGCTGTCCTCCCTGTGCTGTCTGCCTGTGCTGTCCTCCCTGTGCTGTCGTCCCTGTGCTGTCCTTCCTGTGCTGTCGTCCCTGTGCTGTCCTCCCTGTGCTGTCCTTCCTGTGCTGTCGTCCCTGTGCTGTCGTCCCTGTGCTGTCGTCCCTGTGCTGTCCTCCCTGTGCTGTCTGCCTGTGCTGTCCTCCCTGTGCTGTCCTCCCTGTGCTGTCCTCCCTGTGCTGTCCTCCCTGTGCTGTCCTCCCTGTGCTGTCCTTCCTGTGCTGTCCTCCCTGTGCTGTCCTTCCTGTGCTGTCCTTCCTGTGCTGTCCTCCCTGTGCTGTCCTCCCTGTGCTGTCCTTCCTGTGCTGTCCTCCCTGTGCTGTCTCCCCGTGCTCACGTCCCCTGCAGGGAGTACTGGTCCTGGCTCCCAGCTGGACTGTCTCTCATGTGCACATGTGTTTCTCTCCTGACAGAACTGGTGTATGAAGAGAAGGTCACAGTCCATCTACCTTCAGCTGCTAACAGACAAACATGCCCCGGAGCACTACAGGTAAATAGACCCATTCTAGAGCCCTTGATCATACTTACATAGATACATAGATGCATACATAGATACAGACAGACCCATCCTTAATGTGCTGAACAATGTAATACAACGGTGTTGACTTCAAGTGATGCTTGATACGCTGCATGTCATTGTGGCCAATAGTCTCTCACTGAAGGCAGTGAAATCTGCATATCTCTCATCTCATTGGTGACTTTTCTGCCCCCCTCCCCCCAGGGTGATTGGCAGCGTGTCTCAGTTTGATGAGTTTGCGCGGGTGTTTCACTGTCCGAAGGGTTCTCCCATGCACCCCAAGGACAAGTGCTCCGTATGGTGACCCACTGACCTCGACTCCTAGTGAAGAGACTTGACCTTTGACCTCTGCTGATCTCAACCTCTCTCCACCAGTCTGTCTCACGTTTCTCTCTCTCTCCTATGCTTCATGTTCATCGTTATTGTCGAACATCCTATTCAGAGTATAGCTCATGTTTCTGGCTATGATTTCAGTAGCTGAAGGAGCTGCAATATGCGAATTCCTTAATTTTTGTCAGGCTGCATCATGATAAATGTCGATTAGTGTATAAATGATTTGATTCTATATTTTTCTATGTTTAAATTTGTGTTTATTTTTTCATTTATTTTTGTATTTCAAGATATATTGCATGGCATTATACTATTGGTTTTAAATTAAGAATATCATGCTTATTCAGTATATATTATTTTCGTAAAACGACGCAGGGTAGGGGAAATATGGTTTATTGTAACATAAGTCATTCAAATATAGCATTGCATGGTCATCCTTTACTTCTAAATTTGGAATACATCAATCCCATTTGGGGACAAAGATGATCTGCTCTGGACTGAAACAGCAGGAATGGGGATACAACTCTCTGTGTCTGAACTGTTCTGGGATCAGTATTTGCCTGCCAGTGTTTGTCTTTTTTGGTAATTGGAAAATGTGTTGCAATGCTGCCCTCTTGTGGCTGAAAAGCAGAATGGTCTGTGTTCGTGTCTCAGTCCGACTTCTTTGTGTCTGGTCTCAGAACTGTGGACATCGTTGGAATGGTATTGCTGTCTGTGTTTGTAAGGTTTAGTTTTTTATTTAATTTTTTCACCAAGGAATGTATAAGTTAATTGAGGACTTGCAGCAGTGTGTTGATCTACAACACTCTACTGAACATAAATGCATAGGCCAGCCTGTGTCCAGATTCTTTCAAGACACTAAAGTGTCACTGGCCAGCGATATCTTACCAGTGTCACGGAAGCTTGGATCTATCTCATCATCACCCACTGTTGATGGATTTAAACCCTGTGGACAACATGAAACTGCCAACCTCTGCTATCAGAAAGTAAAGACCATCTTCAAGTGATCTCTTTCATGCCAAAACCCTTGAGAACTCTGCAGTGACTCCTCCCTGCTCGATGACCTCAGAACACCACTCACCAGACAGATACTGATTGCAGAAGACTTGAACAGAAGACTCCTTTGGATTTGACATTCCATGTTCAAACACACACACACACACACACACACACAGAATCACCATGTGTACAGTGCATACAAAACAGTATTGGTGAAACCAGAGTACAATTGCACACAGTGCTGTTGAAAATATTTTATTTTGTATAAAGACTCGAGACAAAAGACAAGAACAAGATTTGTACAGAAAATGATATCAGAGGAAGTCTGTTATGATTGTACAGTTGTTTATGATGGAGGCATATGTTCCCGATCCCCAAACCTCAACACCAGCTTACCAACGCTCCTCACCTATACAGCTGCTGACAGACGTGGCTGCTATCACATTTCTTGGTGTTCAATGTTCAATTCTAAAATAAATTAAAAAGCGTCAATGTTAAGGTAATGTGCTTCCTGGGTGTCCATGTCCTTTAGGTGTGTGTGCATGTTGTTGCCTGGAAGCAAGCACCTGTGAGAGTGTGTCATTATGTGTGTGTGAGTGTGTCATTGTGTGTGTATGTGTGAGTGTGTCATTGTGTGTGTGTGTGTGTGTCATTGTGTTGATCCATCTGGGTTTGTATCCCTTGGTGCTGGCGCCAGCTCTGTCTTGGTCTCCGAGCGGTGCATGGCGCAGGTCCATCTCTGCCTATCCGGCTCCACACACAGCGCTGCGCGGCGCAGGTCCATCCCTGCCTATCCGGCTCCACAATGTCGCTCGCTGGCTTCAGGGAGCACAACAACCAAAAAGGTGGTTATCAATTCAGCGACCGTAGCAAAACACCACAATCCCCCTGTCTGACTACAGCCGCCGGGCAAACATGGTTAGAAAAACACAACAACCAGCTCGCTTTGGCTCCAACACACTAATCCTGCCTCGCGCACACCCCAGGCCATTTTTTACAAGGATCAAGGGGATCAAATTTGGAACAAACAAGGAACCAGGTTTTCCAGTAATTATGTATATGCTATAGTGCTGTGGACAATCCAGTAATTATGTAAATGCTACAGTTCTGTGGCCAATCGACATGAAAGTAATTCACCAATACAGAGCTGGTTGCTCGACAGTCATAACCTACAATTCAACGCTCCGATATTATCTGGATGGTTGTCAGTTCCCTCAACTCAACCCATCCACATTATACATTCCGTTGATGTTTCTCTCTCGCCCTCAGAAATGGGATTCAGATACATTTGATCACGAGCGTGAAAGGCCTTGTTTTCTGCAACTGAGAAAATTCAGCTTCTGAAAGAAAAAGCTCTCAGGGGGGCCATTCGTTCAGCCAAGGCTTTCAGAGTTAAAAGGCTGCCTGGGAATCTGAAAGGACTTAAATATTTTATAAGATAATAAGCAGTTTTATCTCTCCACGTATTACACACAATAGCGCCACTTACTGTGCAAACAAATTCCTAAATTATAAACTGCGGCGTGCATTTTTCTCATTGGCTTTATTGATTAGGCGTTTTCAATCCCATTTAACTCACCGAGTTTAAAGTTAACTCTTGAATATGAATTCACTAAATGAATATACATAGTAGTTGAATAAAAGCTAGAAACAGATTGGAATAGTGTGGCATCTTAGAGGTGTGGTCACAGCATGAGCTCCTTCCTGTAGTGTCTGGGTGGGGTGGGCGGATCGATCAAAGTATCGATAGTATCGATACCAACGTTGGTATCAGTATTGATCGATACTCGCGTGATTAGATCGATACTTAAGTTTCAATTTCTCTTCTCTACATTCAGTACAAAACTCCCTTTTCATCTCCTCTAACTTCGCTCAAGCTCACTTTGCCCCTCCCCTGCTATACCCCTGCTGACATTGTTGCCGGTATACTAAGCACACTATACTAACAGTATTTTTGACAAAACTCTTTGTCCTGTGTTTAATTATTTACATTTAGTCATTTAGCAGACGCTCTTAGATTAGATTATAATCATGATCAACTAATTGAAGGAAAAATCATTCAATGATCATAAAAATTCAAATGTACATATTGATGATGCATTCACTTCATAAATTATGAGGCATTTCTTTCCCCTACACGAAAGTAGATAAGCTGCTTTTAGGTAAAAAGTATTGGTATTGGCAATACTGGCCCTGTATTTACTTGGTATCGGATCGATACCAAATTATGCCTGGAAAAGGAAGAGGGGATGCGCTCGCTGTCTTTCGTGCTCCCTGAGGAACACGGACAACTCTCCTGTGGGTCCTCCCCAGGAGTCCTGGTCTGCTCCCTCGCCGTCCTCAGGACATGGAACTTGGAGGGAAACCAGTGGTTAGCTTCCTCTTGGTCCTCAAGATATCTACAGCAGAGATATGAACATTTAGGTCGAGACAGGCACTCACCACAGGTGTATGCACGCACTAGAATCAGTAGCCTACATCTGGTGGAAAAGAGAAAAATGGAAGGTTTGAACGGTCCTTCAAATGAGCCTCATACCTGCTGTGACTCCAGACTCACATCCCATAGGTCCTGCTCAGCCTCATCCTTGGTCTCCTGCAGCTTTCAGATCTTCAGAGCTCCTCCAACCTCTGCAGATCCACACATCCTTGTGTCCATCACATCCCTCTAGCTCCCCCTCCTGGTCTTCATCAAGTATTCATCAATGACGCAAACTTTTTTTCAAAAATATTTTTGTAGCTTTTGAAAACTTTTTTTCCACATACACAGTGAAAGGAAAGGAGAGAGGTGTACCAGAGTAAAGCATAGCAGAATGCAATAGAGGACAGTAGAGTCCTCATCAAGTAGCCTACTCATCAATGATGCAAACCTTTTTTTCGAAACTTTTTTCGAAAATATTGTTTCAACCTTTCAAACACTTTTTTTTCGAAAATATTGTTTCAACCTTTGTAAAAAAAAGTTTTTCACACGCAACACGACACCAAAGTTTTTTTTCTTATTGCCTTCTGCCTTGCTACATTGTAGCTTCGTAGACTAGCTTACGTTTGTTGTGAGTGAGTGAATTAAAAAAGGTGCGCACATAAATAATATTGATCATACCACCAAATACAGATTAAAACTAAAGTTACGAGCATGGCTTTAAAATGTAACAAGTAGAAAGTACAGATATTTGTGTCAAGATTTTAAGGAGTGAAAGTAAAAAGTTGTCAGAATTCTTTGTTGTAAAGTAGACTAGCTACCGATACTAGAAAAATCTACTTAAGTAGGCCTACAGTAACGAAGTATTTGTACTTTTCCCAGCTCTGGTGTTTGGTCACCCAGTATTTAAACATTTTCGTGGTAGCTAGTTTTAAGATATTTTGCTCCTGTTTTTTATAGTGAAATGTTCTCACACTCTTACATTCTCAAAGCTTCTTACTCATCCTTACTCATTCTTACTCAGACTTGAACATTTCACATGTGAATGGGTTTCATTTGTGTCGATGCGAGCATGTCACATATGTGGATGTGAGTTTTCACTAGTATGGATGTGTGTGAACGTTTCATATGTGAATGTGTTTCGTAGGCTGTTTGTGTAAGGTTCGAAGGAAGTTCGAAGGTATTATTTAGTTCACGCGCAGTTGAGATGGAACCGGGCCATTGTGGAAACCGATTCGAAAAGTAACGTAGGCTGTAGCCCCTGAAGTTCAATAACTTTTCGTTAATATTTTCCCAAAATTTTATTTGTTTAACTCATGCAGTTGCCCGTCGCAAATAGACTATAATTATGGCGACGTGAACAACAAAAAATCAACAACTTTTTGCTCGCAGCTTTGATGTAGCAGCTACCTTCCGTAAGATGAGCGGCTATATCCCAAAACGCTTTCTCCCTTCCTTCGTTTACACCTGGAGAGTAGGCTAAATATATTTAAGTAATTTCGTGTGAACCCCACAAATATCTACATAATTATATATAATATATATTATATTATTATATTTGTTCTAACAGTGTTTTCAATTTGTGAAGATTAAAACCATTTTAAAGTTTTATTGGCGGTAGCCAGCTTTTCCCATTTCCAACCCAATTTTGAATTTTCGTTCTCTGTCCATTGTACTGCATAAAACATCGAGCAAACTTTACCGACTGTATAACCACGTGCATTACAAGAATTCGTCTGTAACGCTTCCACTGTTCAGTCAATGTATAGTGTTCGGTATACTTAAGTGCACCGTAGAGAGGTCGGGTAACGTTAAACGAGTAGACCTTTCAATGCACACGCCCCCCTCCGTCGAATATAATATCCAATCACAAGTCGCGCTTTCACCGGCACGCGGCGCATCACCGGGTACTGTTCTCATGGATTTTTTAACCCGGGGTATTTTGTTGTGTGATGTGCATAATTACCTGAAGTCTGTACAAAATAATTATAAAAAGGACTCCACCCGCTGAATGATCTAATACATAAAGTCGTTAAATTCCAGTTAACGCTTATGTTATATCTTCTTATGAAATAATGTATGCTTAACTATCTCAACGCCTACACAATTACAACTTGATATTTATTTCAAAGACGTATTGTAGTGACTGGTTCCAAATAAGATAATGCGTAGCATTTCCTCTGGGGGGCTACCTTTGGTCAAAGCCCCCTCCATCACCCCCATGATGTGATGCTGGCGCGCTGAATTCTGGGCACTTCTCCTCGCTTGGTCCTCCCAACTTCGTTCATTCTCATCCTACCTTCTCTCCGTTTGGAAAAATGGCTGCTTCAGAAGCAGCGAAGGGCTCTAGCTCCGGTCTTTGCCCGAGCTTTGCGGTGGTCTGCTCTTTCTTGGAGCGATATGGAGCAGCTTTGGACCTGCCGGAGTTGACTTTCCCGCAAATGGAGAGGTATCTTCGGGAGACATCGACAGGTAAAGAGGGGGAAGTGGCAGAAAAACCTACGACGTGTGAGAGGAAGAAGAGGGTCTTTCGCTACCACCACACCAGCATCATCATCATCACTAGCTAAATGTTGCCAGTGCAGTGTGGGTGGCCAGTGTAGATAGAGGCTGGGTTTCTACTAGTTTGTATAAGAGATCATTCTAACCAGTGTTTTTGAGTTGAATGGGGACCTATCAGTTATAGATACAAGCTAGTCAAATACTGAATTTAAATTTTAAGTGGATGTTGTGGTGTAGCTAGCTACCTAGCTTGTTAGCTTGTCATGTAGTACTACTAAATGACCACATACAATGTTGTCAGGTGTAATTTTTCATTATCTGGCAATCGGGTAAGAATGAACCTTAATGACCTATCAAGCGGATTTAACATAACCTTGATCTGCCAACATAATGGACTGCGTTGTTGTCATTTGTCAAAACAGTCACATAATAACAATTGGATGTTATTTTGGCACAGCCAAGTAGGTCTGCTGTCAACTCTGCACATGCGCATTGGCTGTTATATCAGCTAGCGCTAGTTAGCTATATGGCAACGAAACTAGCAAGTCATATGGATAGTCATATAGCTCTGCAAGCTAAATGTTTCACACAATTAAAGGTGTTTTTGTAATTGCTGTCAGACTGCATACCCCATACTCATAACTGTCGTCTAGATGTGACAGTGATGAATAAGCGGGCTAACGGCAACTTAGCCTGTATGGCGTTGCTAAGAAAACTAGCTTGGCAGCTAGCTAGTGCTAGCTAGTCGCTGTCGAACCTGGCTTTGGCCTCATTCACACAGTACGATGGCTGTTGAAAATTACTGTAGGCTATGACTACCGTCTTTCAGCTATCGAACTTTCAAAATTATGAATAGTAAAAAGTATTGGTTCCCAATTCACCCCTGGTAACTGGTATTTTACGGCTCGATGACACGAATCCGAATAACGTCCAAACTCACACCGTCACGGACCCCATTGATATTATTGTATACTAATTTATACAGAACAAAGTCAACAAAGTAACACACTTTGTATATAGGCTCAGAATATATAATATCATTAAAAAGAATTGTAAGCTATTTATTTAGATTGGCCAAGCTGACAAAGTTGTGTGTTGTTTTCTGTGGTCCAGTTCCTAAACCTCTCGTGGAGCTTCACGTGAAGTTGCTGCGGAAGCTGGGCAAGTCAGTGACAGCTGACAGATGGGAGAAGTACCTGGCGAAGGTGAGTGTGTGCATGTCTGTAACTATGTGTGTGTGTTTTAATATATGGGTCGTATGCCTCTTTGTGTTCTGTTTATGGTAACTTCCTCCATTTCTCCACTAGTTATGCCAGGACCTTAACAGCACCTGGGCCTGGGAGTTGGAACAGAAGGGTTACCAGGAGATGACCATGGAGTGCAAGTCCTGCATCCTCAAAGTACGACCCCCCAGTCCGCTCCAAACTGACTCTCACCCTGTGTCTCAACACCCATACTACACTCTGTTTAGTATTCGTCACCTCAACTGAATTACAGACATTACAAAGCAACAATGGCGGAGCTCTGAGCTAAAAACTGTGACGGATTAGCAAGAAGGATAATGCTCAACGTGCAAAGTTATGATGAAGTAGAGTTTGTATGTAGCATGTAGTACATGTCCAAGTGTAAGCATACTGCATGCAACTATTGCAGAAGTATGCAATTCCAGACACCGGATTGTCCTCATAATTCTTTCCCCACCAATCCATTCCCTGTGAAATGACCTTATCTAGTACACCTAACTTTGTATCTCTATCTCTCTCTCCGATCCCTCGCCCCTAACCTCAGTACCTGTGCGAGTGTCAGTTTGACGACAACCTCAAGTTCAAGACAACCATCAACGAGGAGGAGCCTGAACGCATGCGGCTGCAGCCGATTGGCCGGGACCGGCAGGGGCTGATGTACTGGCTGCAGCTGGACCAGGAGCAGAACGTCAGGCTGTACACCGAGGAGCAGGACGACACAGACGGGACCACCTGGAGATGCATCGTCAGGTAAGCCCTCGCAGGCCCCCACACGTCCTCGCACGTCCTCACACGTCCCCTCACGTCCTCGCACGCCCTCACACGTCCCCACACGTCCTCGCACGTCCTCACACATCCTCACACGTCCTCGCACGTCCTCGCACGTCCTCACACGTCCTCGCACGTCCTCGCACGTCCTCACACGCCCCCGCACGTCCTCGCACGCCCTCGCGTGTCCTCACACGATGGAGCTTCAGTCTGGCCTCTGTCGTCGAGTTGGAAGTCTGATGTTTAACACTCCATAGGTGGAAATATTGTATAGAATCTGAATGATTTTTCACCTTTTGAGGTTGTTTTTTTACCCCTCACACAGTTTGAGGAAAAAGTGGTCGGAAAAGTATTGAAGATCTGGTCATAATTTTGTCGTGTGTTTACATATGTGTGTTCGTAGACTGCACTCCTCCTCTTTCGGTTCTGTGTCTAGTTGTGCGTTTGGTCGTGTCAATGCTGTAACTGGTCACCGTTTGTCTCTGCAGGACCAGGAACGACCTGGCCGAGGCTCTGGAGCTTCTCAAGTCCCAGGTTGACTTTGGTCCGGCGGAGGGAGAGAAGCAGGCCGGCTCCACCAGCACCAGCCCCCTGGAAGGCAAGGAGGGTAAGTGGAAAGGAGAGAACATGGATGGATGCTCGATGACTACGGGGGACCCGGGTCATGATACGTGACACAGTGCCGTAACTTTCTCTGTAAACGTTGTCTGTCTGACGTGTGAAGGTGAGACGGAAGACGGCAAGAAGGCACTCGGCGACGGCTCTGAGGACGAGGACAGGAAGACAGGGAAGCCGAGGGTGGGCCCCTGCCCCGGGGCCACCAGCCTGGAGAACCCAGACGCCCACAGCACAACACACGCCGTGGTGAAGACGGAGCGCGGCGCCGCGGTGAAGACAGAGGCGTCCGTGAAGCAGGAAGAGGCCGACGTCGAGATGAAAGAAGAGAAGGCGGAGAGCGGCGACAGAGAGGAAGAGGGCGCGGACGGCTCGCCGCAGGTCGTCGTCGACAACCGCGTGAGCACCATCACCGCCGTCCTAAAGGGCGAGCTGAAAGAGGCCGACGCCCTCAGCAACGCCGTCTCCGTTGTCATGGCGCCCGGCTCGGCCACAGCACAGGAAGTCCCGCCTGCCAAGGGGGCGGAGAACAGGAAGGAGGGGGAAGTTGACAGAGCCCTGAAGAGCAACCAGCAGGCCAAGATACCCCTGAAGAAGAGAGAGCTGTTCGGGAACCGCCACCATAGCAACCATCACAACAACAATAGCAGAAACAACAACAACAACAACAGCAGCAGTATTATTGTCCGTAACCCTTCAGTGACACAAACCAAGGAGCCTCAGGTGAAAGAGGAAGATGCGCTATGCCCTGAGGAATGCAGGGGCTTAGCTCCTCCCCTCAGCCAGCCTGTCTCCAAACCAGAGGACAGTGTGACGAGACGCGAACTCACCAACGGCCGACCGCTGATCACACACTCGGACTGCCAGAACGGAGTGGTCGGGGTCATAGGTCAAATAGGAGTGATAGGTCACGTAGGGGTTATCCGAGGCCCTCCCGACCGCCTGAGGTCGCCCCCGGAGCCGGAAGGAGGAGCGGGGTCAAAGGAGAGGAACGGCCCCAGTTCGGACGTCACGAGAGCTGGGACCCCCCCAGCGGGCGGGGAGGGTGAGCCCCCAGGAGAGAAGAGCCAGGAGAGGGAGACGAGCAGGCAGTCCGTGCTGGTGAGGAAGAGTCCTGAGACCCAGGCGACCTCCAGGGAGACCGAGAGAGCCCCGAGCCTGGAGTCTGGAGAGAGGCCTGGGGACGGGGCAGAGGTGGCCCGGCCTGTCTGCCCTCCGGCCCAGAGCGAGCCAGCGACGCAAGAGAGACGAGAGGAGAAGGGTGTGGCTGTGGGTGGCACTGTGGGAAAGACGGATGACGAGGACAAAGAGGGGGGGGAGAAGGTGGAGAGTACTGAAGGATCTGTGTGCCTGGTCACGGCGGAGGGAGAGGAGATCAAGAGCATCTCCAAAGAGACTGAGTCGGAGACCAAACCCAGTGTGCCTGTGGAAGGCCAGGAGAACCAGGGGGAGGCACCCAGCGGTGAGGCTGGAGCCCAGGCTGGGGTGAAGAGAGCTGGGCAGCCGGTGGAGGAGCTGCAGGGTCGCCAGAAGGCCTCATCAGAGCTCCAGAAGGAAGGGATCCGACTCAAGATCAAAATTCCCCCTCACCAGAGAAGTGCTGTGAGGGACAAAGACAAGGAGAAGGAGAAGGAGAAAGAGGAGGAGAGGGAAGAGGAGAGGGAGGAGGAGGCACAGGGCGACGGAAGATCCCTCAGGAGGTCAGCTAGGATCTGCAGGTACTGTGTGTGTGTGTGTGTGTGTGTGTGTGTGTGTGCGCGCGCGTGCCTTGTGTATACTTTTTCATGAAAGTCGATACTCAGCACTTTCACCCATTCACACACACACACACACATTCTCTCAGAGAACAGTAAGTTAGGTGTTCTGTTGCTATTCGCAGGCCCAGCACAAAGCTGGTGGAAATCCGGGACAAGAAACAGAACAAGAAGCAGGACGATGAGGAGGAGGAGGAGGAGGACGAGGAGCAGAAGGCAGTCCTGAAGAAAGACAAGAAAACAGACCCTGATGGAACGAGTGGGACTACAAAGGTAACACACACTATCTCTCTCTCCTCTCTCTGTCTCTCTCCCCTCTCGCTCCTCTCTCTCTCCTCTCTCTGTCTCTCTCCCCTCTCGCTCCTCTCTCTCCTCTCTCTGTCTCTCTCCCCTCTCGCTCCTCTCTCTCTCCTCTCTCTGTCTCTCTCCTCTCCTCTCTGTCTCCTCTCTCTGTCTCTCTCCTCTCCTCTCTCTCTGTCTCTCTCCTCTCCTCTCTCTCTGTCTCTCTCCTCTCTCTGTCTCCTCTCTCTCTCCTCTCTCCCTCCTCTCCTTCCTGCTCTGTATTGGAGTGTGTTTGGTGATGGTGAGTGTGTGCGTGCGTGTTCCCGTCCCCCAGGCCAGACGGAGGCACCGCCGGCCCCGGTGGTCCAACCCTCGTTCCAAGAGACGCAAACTGGACGAGGGGGGCGCGGAGGCGGAGGGGGGGAAGAGAAGAGAGGAGGGGAAAGAGAGCGAGGACGGCAGCGACTCGGACGCCTCCAGCCAATCAGAGGAAGCGCCCAACGAGGACCCCTGCAGTCACTGCGGTCTCCCCAACCACCCTGAACTGGTGGGTCACGCCTCTGAGCGGCTGAGCAGCTTTCCCTGCCCGCACGGGAGCGACATTCTGACGCGCTCGTGCGTGTGTGTATGTGTGTTCCCTCCCAGATCCTGCTGTGTGACTCCTGTGACAGTGGCTACCACACCGCCTGTCTACGTCCCCCTCTCATGATCATCCCGGACGGAGAGTGGTTCTGCCCGCCATGCCAACACGTACGTGTGTGTGTGTGTGTGAGAGAGAGAGAGAGAGAGATAAGCAGGCCTGGTTGTGTTGTGCCTCATGTGTGATCTCTCTCGCCCTCTATCTTTCTTGTCCTCTATCTCGCCCGCTCTCTCTCACCCTCTTTCTCTCTCGCCCTCTCTCTCTCGCCCTCTCTCTCGCCCTCTGCAGAAGCTACTGTGTGAGAGGCTTGAGGAACAGCTCCAGAATCTGGACAGCGCTCTGAAGAAACGAGATAGAGCTGAGAGGAGGTACACACACACACACCACACAAACCAACAGGCCTTTCATACGCACACTCAGTCTGGGGGTGGTATTTCTGCATTGTAATCTAAACGCGATCTGTGTCTTTAGGAGGGAAAGGCTGGTGTACGTAGGGATCAGCGTGGAGAACATCATCCCTGTAAGGACTCTTTCATTCATTCTTTCACTCATGCATTCATTAATTAGTTTCTTCCGTCATTATCTCTTTGGATCTGTTATCGAGCCGTGCTCCTTGTTTCAGGAGGGTGACGAGGAGGAAGAAGAAGAAGAAGAAAAATCAGAGAAGAAGAAAGACACAAAGAAGAACAAGAACCTGGGGAGGAGGTCGACCAGAACCAGGAAGAGCATCAGCTACAGGTCTGTGTGTGTGTCTGCATGTGTGTGTCTGCGTGTGTGTGTGTGTGTCTGCGTGTGTGTGTGTGTGTGTGTCTGCGTGTGTGTGTGTCTGTGTGTGTCTGTCTGTGTGTGTGTGTCTGCGTGTTTGTGTGTGTCTGACTGGGTGTGTGTGTCTGTCTGTCTACGTGTGTCTGTCTGTGTGTGTGTGTGTGTGTGTGTGTGTGTCTGTCTGCGTGTGTCTGTCTGTCTGCGTGTGTCTGTCTGCGTGTGTCTGTCTGTGTGTGTGTGTCTGTGTGTGTGTGTGTCTGTCTGTCTGCGTGTGTCTGTCTGTGTGTTCATTCCAATGTTGTAAGATTCACTGCTACACCTGGCATGGCTTTCGTGTTTCAGGTTCGATGACTTTGATGACGCCATCGATGAAGCCATCGAAGAAGATGCGGGCGAGGGAGATACCGGAGGTTAGAGCTGGAGGAAGGAGGGATGAGATGGAGGAAGAAGGGATGAGATGGAGGAAGGAGGGATGAGATGGAGGAAGGAGGGATGAGATGGAGGAAGGAGGGATGAGATGGAGGAAGGAGGGATGAGATGGAGGAAGGAGGGATGAGATGGAGAAATCATGATAAAAACGTTAGGAAAATTAGCAAGGAGATGGAGGTGATGAGTCTTTAATCTCCTGTGTTGCTGGTTGTAGGAACGGGGCGAGGCAAGGACATGGCCAACATCCTATCAGAGGAGGGGAAGGAGAAGCGCCGTCCAGTCAGATCCCAGGCAGCGTCCTCCAGGAACAGGAAGAGGCGGAGACTGAACGACCTGGAGAGTGACAGCACGGCTGCTGAGAGTGAGGACGAGTTCCAGCTCAGCAGCAGGTAGCACACACACACACTTACACACACACACTCACACACACACACACTCACACACACACACACTCACACACACACACACACTCACATACTCATGCACACACACACACTCACACACTCACATACTCATGCACACACACACACTTACACGCACACACTCACATACTCATGCACACACACTCACACACACACACACTCATGCACACTCACACACTCACATACTCATGCACACTCACACGCGCACACACACACTCACTCTCTTACACACACACACACACTCACATACTCATGCACACACACTCACTCTCTTACACACCCTCACTCGCACACACACTCACAAGTTCTCAAACAACACGTTAGCATGGATGTATTGAGGGGTGGTGTGAGGCGTACAGGTAGGCACACCCACTCACGATGGGATGTCTGCAGTTCGGAGGAGGATGAGTTTGCTGCGTGGGGGGAGGAGGATGACGATGCGGGCAGCGGGGCGGAGCTGGGCTCAGACGCGGGCAGCGACGCGGGCAGACCCAGCCACAGGCGGGCACTGAGACGGACACCTAAACACAGACCCAGCAGGAACCAGAGGAGGGGCAAGAAGAGGCCCCGCACCCGCAGGAGGGGCTCCTCCGAGGAGGAGAGCGACGAGGTTTTGGGTGGGTAGAACGGAGGGGGGGGGGAAGTACTCTCTCTTTCTCTCGCTCTCTCTCTCTCTTTCTTTGTCTCTCTTTCTCTGTCTCTCTTTCTTTGTCTCTCTTTCTTTGTCTCTCTCTCTTTCTGTCCCTCTTTCTCTGTCTCCTCCCTTTTCCCTCTCATTCAGCTCAACTCCTCTCCTTCTCTCAAATCAATTCAATAATGCTTTATCTCTCTCTCTCTCTCTCTCTCTCTCTCTCTCTCTGCAGACTCTGAGCGGTCCAGTGACATCAGTGACAGTGATGGGGACAGGAAGAGGCGGGGTTTGAGGCGGAGCCAGAGGCAGCAGGTGAATTACCGCGAGACGTCAGAGTCGGACAATTCCCAGAAGTCCACCAATAAAGACAAGGCCAAGCCACGCCGACGCCTCTCCAGCTCCTACAGTGAGGGTCAGTCTCTGTTACCATGGTTACCCCCCCCCCCCCCCCACACACACACACACACCTCTGACCCATCCTCTGAATTCTGTGTTTACAAAATCATGAAGTCACAAAGTGTACGACTGCGGAACTGTCCGCTCCACGGAACTCAAACGAACGGTCTTCTGCTGCTCTCTGTCTCCGCTCGGAGGATGAGCAACTCGTCATGACAACCGCATAAACAACAGCGCGATTACAGCAGAGCACTTTCTCCTGGGCTCAGTCAGGCAGCGACAAACAGGGCAGAGGGTAGCATTACGTTACCGGGGGAACTAGGAAAAAAAAAGTAGAGACTGGCTAAAGTTAAATTAGATCAATACAAATACTGAACTACATTTTCTTGTGATCCATAAATGTAGGCTACTGTTAAAAGCTACATATTAGGTCATTTCCCGTGGCTACACACTTGACGTACCCCATCCAAATCCAAGTTCGGTAGACTACACAACTACAAATCTTAAGAAAAACGAAAATATCGTGATATATACTGTTACTGTTCGTGCTTCAAAATTATACCGTGAGTGAGTGGTGGCTATTACAATATATTAAAGTACTCACTGGTTGCTTGATCGGCTCTTTGTAGTGTGAGGGAATTATCTAATCTTACTCATTCTCAATCTAACCTTATGTAACAGGTAGACAGGCAGATGTAGAGGAGGCAAGCGGAGTAAAGAGGTGAGAAGGAGAGAGAGGAAAGGAGAGAAGGAGAGAGAGGAACGGAGAGAAGGAGGGAGAGGAACGGAGAGAAGGAGGGAGAGGAAAGGAGAGAGAGGAAAGGAGAGAGAGGACAAAGACTAAGCACAGGTTATCAGGTGGGGACCCTAGCAGTTTACCCTAAATATGCCCACTACCTCCCCCCGCTGCTAGCTTCTAGTGGAAACACTGAACCCCATTTGTTTTCTGTCCTGCAGAATCTGCCTTTTCCAAAGAGTCTGAGGAAGAGGAGGAGGAAGGAGAAAAGAAGAGGAGAAGACTGAAGAGGAGAGGGGAAGAGGAGGAGGAGGATGTCGGCAAGTACAGGAGGAGGAGGATGCTGTTGAAAAGAAAGAGAGAAGAAGAGAGGGAGGTTGAGGAGAGAAGAAAGAGACGGAAGAGGAGGCAGATGGAGGAAGACGAGGAGGAGGAGAAGCGGAGGAGGTTGAAAAGGAGAGGCAGAGAGGAGCAGGGGGAGGAGCAGATGGGGAGGGGGAGGAGGAGGGAGCTGTTGACTGAACAGCGACGGAAGAGGCTGGCTCTGATGCTGAAGAAGCGCAGGCCTTCCACAGAGGACGAGGACGACGTCGATGAAAACGACGAATCCGAATCTTCCTCCGAGGAAGATCGTCCCATACGCAAACGACTGAACCGCATTGACTCTGACGAAGATGACGAGGAGGAGGAAGAGACAAAAAGTAAAGTGGAGAAGGAATCCACAACCCGACCCTCTCGTGTTTCCAGGGACAGTGACGATGTTCAGGAGAAGGGCCACAATCTTTCTCCTTCTAATGGACACCGGGCCTCCAGAGGCCCAGTTATGCCTGGGGATGGTAGTCCAGCTGTACCCAGGGACAGCACAGAGTCCGGTGGGCACGGCGGGCACAATGGCCCCTCAGGCTCCGGGGAGCCTGAAGACAGTGACCTGATGAAAACTGAACAGTCATGATAGTATGTAAATAAAACTGCCTCTGGTTTTTGTTTAGTCATAAAAATTTTTTTACTTTCTTGCCTTTCACCAACAACCACCTTTTTAAACTGGATCTTTTCGTTCCGCATGTTGTTTATTCCCTACGCTTGTGGGTGAACACAGGAAGAGCCACGTTTCACTACGCAGTGTCCAGACTTCCTGAGAAGAGATGTGCTCCGCCCACTGGGACTGTATTCTTCAGAACCAGATTTGGGTCCAGTGTGGGTAGTGGATCTGGACAAGGAGAACTGGGTGTTCTGGACCAAACGCACTTGAACCAGTTGTAGAGCTTCCTGATCTTGACAGTATCTTACTCCGCTCTACCGACACACACATGTACAGTCACCAACACACACGTACAGTCACCAACACACAGCCTGTGAATGATTGGCTGCATCGCCTCCCAGAACACGGCCCTTCTCTGTACGTGATTGGTCCTCACAGCATTTCACCCTCCTTTGATACTAGTGTTCTGGTCTCCATTGGTCTAACAGAGCTTTTGGACAGAGGCCAGTTTCGCTGTACATACTTTGCTTGTGATGCCATTCCTTGTAAGATAATAGATGTCTGGTTCTATTTGTTTCCTTGGAAAATAGTGTTATATTTTATATATGAAGGAGATGATGATTGCAACGAGAGGTCTGTCTGGATGGTTTGCATCGCTGATGAGTTTGAGAAAAGCCCTGTGCAGCTTTTTTTGTGCGTGACTATTTGTGGTGTATTCAGGAATAGGAGACTGTTACACGACGGCCCAGAGGGAAAAACATCAGTCCTGTGGTCTATCTGAAACGTTCTAGAACATTCCATCCCTGGACTGCACCCTAGATAGGATCTATATTGGTGGGTGGCTTGTATGAGTGAGTTGGGGGGTCTTTGGAGGGGCGGGGTCTTTTTTGTGTTACGAACAGACTGGCTTCCACTTACTATGTACAGTCAATTCACTGTAAGTTTTTTTTAAACTCTTGTTTTAGGTGTTTGACTTTCCTCTCCTGTTTCCAGGAGAAGTCTCTCTTGTGAAACAACACATGGTCTCTCATAGATAGGCCAAGTACCACACGCTTGTTGTAAAAATGTAGGGTTTGCATCTATGGAAATGTTACACCTGTTATTGTTTAGGACTGACGGATATCAATAGATGGTCAAAACATTACATAAATACTGTGAGAGTCATAAGAACTAAATGTGTTGGTGAGAAGGATTGTTTCACGTGCTTTTACATTGTTTTTGTCTTTCATACCTTTTCCTAAATTGTGAAGGTGTGAACACTTGGTTAATCCAGTGCTATGTCTAACAGATCACATCATTTCAGCGTCAAATGAATCTGTTGTAGAGTGTAGTCCACTGTCAACGCCAACCTCCAGGGAAATGTGATTGTTTGGTATGTCCAGTCTGAAAATTAAAAAATAAAACATCTCGAGGTAATCGTGTATCATATCTCCACGTTTTATGTATGTTTATATTCTATGTTCTGTAACATAGTTGTTTTCTAAGTTATTAAAACCGACATCCAAGCATCTCTTCTAAAAAAAATCAGCTGGTTTCTTGTATCGTCATATTTATGGGACAAGCTAGATTATGACGCCGGCTTTTTCGTTGGCTGAACACTACACCGCCAGGCCTGTAGGTGGCTATAGCAGTTTGTTATAGTTCTTTCCATTGTTGTTGACATTCTTCTTCCAGTAATCTGGCGGGGAGGCTCACAGCACTTCTACTCACTGGGTCTGACACGCGTGGAGATCTACTAGTACCGTTTGTAGCCTTGCGAGCTAACCATCTTACCTGATAGCTAAATACATAGTCTGTCAAATGAACTAGCAACTTAATATCACTAAAGGGAAAGTATTTCTAGCTAGAAATTTCTTTTCTTGCTGACGTTTATGAACTCCTGCTAGTCTGTTATGCAGAGAAGCATCTTTAGCGGAGTAAATTAGCAAGCTTTGTAAGGCTAAATAGGTCACGGATCACTTGGGATCGAAAACAGTTTTTTCAATTGACATCACATCTTCAGACGATGGTGTTGCTCAAGAGTGTTCCGCCGCCCAGTGAGGGAGTGAGACATGAACAAGCCGAGACTACTGCCGTGTTGGACGGCAAGGGACTTGGCTCGGGGACCCTCTACGTTGCAGAGACGTATGTGATGCTTCTGACAAGCTAGTAGATATCGGACTGTCAAAAAGATGGTAGTAGCTGGATTTTGCGTCACCATAAACATCACTGGCCACACATAATTTGGCTTTTGGTATTTAGTAAATGTTATTTTCAGTTTTGATGATATGTTGACTCATCCATTGAACATTTCACTTCCTAGTTTCAAAAGTGTAATGGTTTAGCACGGACAGTATATTTGGAATGTGTGATCTGGGTGTTATTTCTGTTGGACAGTCGCCTGTCGTGGTTTGACGGGTCAGGCATGGGATTCTCATTGGAATACCCCTCCATCAGCCTTCACGCCATCTCGCGAGATCTGAGCGCATACCCTCAGGAACACCTGTACGTCATGGTCAACGCCAAACTTAACGGTGAGACATAGACAAATACGTCAAATTTTCAACTCATTGTGGATTAATTAAAGCTTTAGCCGTGTCTTAAAGAAACGCTTTTGTTCAGGATCTCAAGGGAAGTTGTTAGGGAAAAGATTATAGTAGGCTAACTATTTGTCAGTTTTTCCTTCAGATGACAATGATGCTGAGATGGTGGACGATGCTCAGAATGAGGAGGATGCAGATGAGAGCAGCGATGATGAAGATTCAGGGGCGATCTCTGAAATCCGCTTTGTGCCCAGCGACAAAGCAGCATGTGAGTCTGGGAAGGCCTAGACAAGATCAGTATGTAGGCATGGCAAGCTCTAGTTTCCATGGGTTTGTGTGCGTGATGGTGGTCTGTGTAATAAGTGTGTGTGTGTGTGTGTGTGTGTGTGTGTGTGTGTGTGTGTGTGTGTGTGTGTGTGTGTGCTTGCAGTGGAGAACATGTTCTCAGCCATGTGTGAGTGTCAGGCCCTACACCCTGACCCAGAGGACCAAGACTCTGACAATGATTTTGAGGGAGAGGAGTATGATGTGGAGGAGGCAGGTGGGTAACACACACACACTCACTCCCACACACACACTCACTCCCACACACACACACATTCCCACACACACGCACTCCCACGCACACACACTCAAGCCTTTTTTTCTTTTAAACCTGTGGCGCCCCGAGATGACCTTGACAAAGAAGGGTGCACTGTGTAAATAAATGCATTATAGTTATCGGCTGTTGCGTGTATTAAGATGAATGGTCTCACTTTGTTTCCCCCTTGTCGGATGTGCTTCTGATAAAGAAGCAGGTAAGAACCAAAAACAAAATAGTTCACTATCACATTTATTCATTTAGAAGACGCTTTTATCCAAAGTGACTTCCAAGAGACAGCTTTACAAAAGTGCATAGGTCAATGATCATAAACAACGAGATAGTTGTAGCCAAAAATTGCAGGTAGCCAAAACATGAGCATACATTGTGAAAAGCAAATAAGTGGCAATGTGAAGAGACATAAAAGCAGTGTTTCCCCTACCATTATATTAGGGGGGAGCCCCGCCCCCCCAACGCCCCCCCCCCCGCCCCCCCCTGGAAGGTCAAAACCTAGGGGAAACACTGAAGAGCATGTAGTTGTTAATTTGTACAAATTAAACGACATGAACCTCAAAAGTGCAAGAGTGTACCTGTAGGAAAGCAAGCAACAGTAAATCAAACTAGAGAGGGTACAATTTCTGGGGAAATTGTAGGGTGTGCTTGCTTGCGTCGGTTGCACAGTGGTCCGTTTTTGAATGACATTTTTACAACTGATTTCTGTATATTTTATATGAAAATGCATACTTATTATTTATAAAGATTAAATAGATTTAAAAGCATTTTTTTTTTTTGCTGCTCATTTACAACTGAAAATACGAGTGAAGTGTAGAATGAAATAGATGTCTTCTCATTTCCCCTGCAAGAGGCTGCCTCATCGTTGAATCAAAACGAATAAATTTGGCAGACCGGTGTAAAAATTGACCTAATCTCTATGACTTAAACGTCATTTTAAGTTTTCCCTTCTGGTGATATTTTCAGGCATTTAGCCTACTCATTGCATTCATTCCTTAATAAAGAACCCCCTTTGAAGATTATTCTACGACGTTACCCGGCAGTAGAAGATGGAATCGCGATTCAAACAGTACCATCTGCTAACTGAAAATATGCCCCCAAAAACGTAAATAAGCTTGACATTTATTTAGTGGAAAATCGCTCATTCATAAAAAGCTCACTGGTAGAGATCATTGTCAGTAACAACGCAAAATGCGATATAGCCCTGTGTGGAGAAGCTGCCCTGGTAAATTGTACTACTACGGTACAGTACTAGACTACTGCTGTGTTCGTCTTGGTAGCGATTGCGTTGGTTGAATTGGATTTAACGTTCCGTTGTACGGTTTAAGCTGAAATTAATTATTTTCATGAACAGATTGACAACGTTTAGGCTGTGGCAATGAAGTTCAGGTTAGTAGATAGACTTTTGATTAAAGTAAGGGGAGTGCCGAACATGTTCTGTCGCCGTTTTACTTCAGCTGTGTAGTGTAGATGTTTTTGTAGTGTGTCTCGCGTAAGCTACAGCGTTGCAGTGAGCTACACTGGTTTGAAACCACAGGTAATGGTAATTTCACCAACAAATCGTGTACTAATGTCAGAATAAATCCTACAACGAAAATGTATATGTGAGGAATGTTTATTTTAACGATTGAAAACAGATAACGCTAACATCATAGACCACTGTAGTATGTGTTGCCCGGGCAACACAGGCTAATGTAATGATGCTAATACTTCAGTGAAATAGTAGACTACTGTTTCCGAAAGTAGATGTACTTCCTTAATAATATCAGCTTATATTGTACATTACACATCACAAAGTAAAATGAGTAAATTGTTATCACCCTGGCCTCTTTTCTTGTGGCGTTTCTGCAGCTGCCTTGCAGTAAAGCTATAGTTAGCCTAGCTATCCCCCAAGTTAACAGATGCGAAACGAATGTTCTGCCAAAGGTAGTCACGCGTGTTTTCGTGACGTTAGTGACGCAGTGACGTTAGTAACGTCAGTGACTGTGGCTAGCAAATTAGCCACCGTTAGCTTCACTTTTCGCCACAAAAACTTAACTTAAGCCTAAACCATGCAACGGAACGTAAATTCCAATAGAAGCAACTCAATCGCTACCAAGACGAAACTTTTGACACCTACGTTGTCTATGTAGGCCAAATATTGACTGAGTTTTAGGGGGGCAAAAAGAAATAAAAATAATAATAATAATATATATGTGAGAGAACAAAGGTTGTGCCCTTGCCGAAGGCAAAGCACACCCATAAAAATGTATTTGTATAGCCCTTTTTACATGCAAGCATGTCACAGAGGGCTTCACATACGCCCATAGAACTGCCCCTCAACCAACCTAAACCCTTAAGGAAGACAAGGAAAAACTCCCAATATAACAATAATATATTTCACAGCGAGTACAAGTAGTTAAATCAGTTACAACTAACCAACAGTTATCACTACTACATCCTAATCCAAAAACTTTTTATTTTTAATTGATCAAAACGTGGATGTTTCTTTTTT
The DNA here is from genome assembly GCF_038355195.1 of Osmerus mordax. Lineage (NCBI taxonomy): Eukaryota > Metazoa > Chordata > Actinopteri > Osmeriformes > Osmeridae > Osmerus > Osmerus mordax. The sequence continues at coordinate 16,310,866 of NC_090060.1, read as the reverse complement.
GTACTTTGCCCATCTCAATCCTTCACTCCCCTCCCTCCCTCCCTCCCTCCCTCCCTCCCTCCCTCCCTCCCTCCCTCCCTCCCTCCCTCCCTCCCTCCCTCCCTCCCTCCCTCCCTCCCTCCCTCCCTCCCTCCCCCCATCCCTCCCCCCCTCCCTCCCTCCAGAGCACGGCCAGGGAGAAGTCCCTACATTCTATACCTATGAGGAGGGCCTGTCAGCGCTGACCCAGGAGGGCCAGTCCACACTGGAGAGGCTGGAGGGCATGCTGGCCCAGTCTGTGGCCCAGCAGTTCCACATGGCCGGGGTCCGCACAGAGGAGCCCAATGGAGAGTTTGAGGGTAGGGAGACCCAGCACCTGTGGGGGGGGGTTGGGGGGTCCGTGGTACAGGGATGCTCAACGTTGGCAGGATTAGATTATAACCAGACGTGTAATAAAATAGCAATTTATTGATCAAGTTTCATGGCACCAGCTAAACAAACAACATATACAGACATTTTCTGTACATGGATATGACAGATCTGGCTTTGTAACAGACAATCTACAGTGCGTTGGTGGACCAATATGTAACAACACAATAGTGCAATTCATGTCTCATCACCAGATGGCGCCAAATAGTTGAATCCTGAGGCTTGGACTCAACAGGGAAGTCCTTTACTGTACTGCTTTATAATGGCTGGTGTGAGATGGATAAATACGAACAGCTGTTTGGCAGCGGTTCTTGTTTCTCGGCTTGACCTGGTGTTAGACGTGAAGGTGCAGTCTAATCTTTGACCTCCTCCTGTCCATCCTTCTTCTCTCCCGATGACTCCCCCATCTCTCCGGTCTCCTCTGTCACTACGAAGCGGACAAAACACTGATTTAATACGTTTAGCAAGTGTTATTATCATGTGTAATATTATTATCACAGATGTGTGTATGGAGCCTGACTATCCTGACCTTCTTGGAAGGATCGTCGTCGTAAGGTGAACTTACGGTTAGGAGGAGCTTCCATGCTCCACTTTCGTTTTCTTTTTCCTCTCACGCCAAGCATCTCTCTTACTTTCCTCAGCAGTTCGTTCACTTGATCGGTATCTTCTTTCTCCATATTGTTCAGCACGTGGTACCTGTTCCCACATTTGTCTAAGAGCCATCGTAGCTGTTCCCCAGCCCCTTGAAGGTGTTCCTCCATGGTAGTCCCTCTGCCTCTCAGCCAGTCCCCCCTGGAGAACAGCACCATGGTGTGTCTCCAGACCTCCAGCCCCAGCAGCTCCAGGTGTTCCTCCACGGCCAGCTTGTGACGCCCCACAAAAGGAGACCCCAGGGGGTAGACTATCAGGAAGGCAGGGGAGCCCCCTCCGGTCAAAGTGGCACTTTCTCGAAGCTGAACTTTGACCTCTTCTGAGGTGTCCTCTGCAGACACCCAGTTCCAGCTCGGTGTGTCGACCACAGAGACCAGGGTGTCGTGAATGACCCTTTCTTTTTTGACACAAACATCAGTTTGCTTTTTGACACTGAAGCCTTCTGGATCTTGGAGTCCCAGGATGGTGTTCCCACTGGAGCTCTTCCCAGCCCATCTCCCCCCCAGTAACACGACCCCCACGTGGTCCCGTTCCTCTGTCAGACGGCACAGGGGGATGGTTATTGTAAAGTGAATCAATTGTATGGTTGCATATGGTACAGTGTTATTAAGGTTATTCAATAGCTTTTTCTAGCATGGAGATAAGTTGTATTTGAAACTGGATGAATTACATTTTGAGATGCCTGAAGCCAGATTTTCTAAACTGCACCTCAGTTGTGTTACACCTGTAACATTGCATTAGAGAGGTTTATTCAGTGGAACTCAACCATGTTTGGTGTGGCCATAACCATCATTCCCCAGACAGGGATAGCCTGTTTGTGCTATCAGATTGTACCATTTGTCAATAGATTGTTCGAGTAAGTCGAGTAAGTCAGAAGATGGTTCAAAAAACGAAATGTAGCAAACAAAAACGTAAAAAACAGGATGTGTTTGGAACAGATGTTACTTTATACATTCAAAATAGTAACCAATGTTGGTATCGTGCGTTTAATTTCATTTTAGCAGGTCCGATGTTTACGCAATTATACACAAGTGTTTGCGACTATATCTACGCATTTGTATACCTTATTCGTCTGTGATATCAAGTTTACCCTTAAAAATACTGTTATTCCGGCCCGATTTAAAACAGTAATAGGCCTACACATTCATTTTCGAAACCGCTACAACATCTATAGTGGTCCGAAAATAGAACGAAACGCTAATTAATGTTCCGAATGAACGTAAATAATATATAAATGAATTACGGTCATTTCTCTAGATATTTTGGCGGTTGCAAGCAACAAATATAGCCAACTCACCAGCAGTTGCCATTTTTCATTTAATTCAAAAAAGTGTTAGACCTTTGCTCGACACAACCTCGCCCAGTTTCTTTCTTCAATGAGGCACCGTCACGTGGTAGACCTAGTTTCAGGTGTAGACTTGTCTGAGACACGCCCCACAAAGCAATTGTAAATTAATTGCACTTGGTTGGCTACAGGCAGGTTGTGTGTGTGTGTGTCAGCTACGATGGCTGGGGCATGTTATAAGGATACCCCTCAATCGGCTGCCTCACAAAGTGCTGTATGGCCAGCTCACCCAAGGCCAACGTTCTGCTGGAGGGCAGAAGACGCGCTATAAAGACCAAATAAAAACAGCGCTAAAGAGGTGTAAAATCAGACCTGGGGACCTGGAGGGCTTGGCTGCTGACCGTAACACCTGGCGTCAGGTGTGCCAAGAGGGGACAGAAGCGCTGGAGGACAGCCAGGAGACAGGACAGGCAGGAAAGAAGGCATACAAGAAACACAGCCAAGGTTGCCAGTACCACCACTAGTACATACACATGTCCCACCTGTGACAAGACCTGTGGATCCAGGATAGGACTGTACAGTCACCAGAGAACTCACCGTTGAAGTCAGAAGTGGATGTCATCATCGGCCTCGATGGACAACTACAAGCAAGCAAAGTGTGTGTGTGTGTGTGTGTGTGTGTGTGTGTGTGTGTGTGTGTGTGTGTACTGATGAATGACTGCTGTGTCCTCAGATGGGATGGAGGTGGACGCAGGCTCAGCGGTGGCAGGGCAGTTTGAAGACGCAGATGTTGATCACTGGTAACAGAGGACTTCAGATCCTATAATCCCTTTTCCCCCTACATGTATATGTATTTAGTTCTTGGCTAACATACCTCAGATCCTAATTGATCTTAGATAAGAAATTATAAACAAACATTTAAACAAACTGCTCTCTCTCCCCAGATGGACCCTGACTGCGATTTAAAGCACTCCAGGTGCATTATGGGATAGAGAAAGGAAAAGCTGGCTCTGATCCGAGGCTGGATGTTCTTTGCTTTTATTGGTCCTCACCTCCTGTTCCACACACGTCAATTAAACAACACATTCAAAACGAAGCTTAATGTTGTCTAAGCAGTCTGGCAGACCACTGAATGCAGGGCCCCCAGTTTCCCTTAACTATAAAACAGCCATGTTTATTTTGCGTTCTTGTTTTGTACCTGATGACCAGCTGACCCCTCAGTTTATATTCTCTGGCAGGGAGGGTCCTGCTCTTTGTATTAACTAATAAACAGTTTTTGTACAATGTGTTACGTGTCTGGGTGTTATCAGTCCAGTGACAGACTGTTTCACCACAGTCAATATTTGCATGATGAACCAGATAGGCTGCATGTCAACAGCTGAGCGAGAGAGAATCAGAAGGAATGTGTAACTATAATACTCAGAGCTGGTCACAGTATATTACCAAAGGACTTGGTTGTTAGCACAGACCATGACTGCAGGAGAAGGTTTCACACTCCCGTACTTGAAAAGACCTGTATGGCTGAACAATTTGTTTATTTTGGTAACATTTTCATACCTCATGGACTTCTCGTGTCCTTCTGAGACGTCTGAGTGTGTGTGTGTGTGTGTGTGTGTGAGAGACAAAAGCATTCCACTGTCTCCTCTTCACAGTTGTCTGACTGTATAATTATTGAAAACTGGACTCTGGTTCCTGGTGCTGTGAGGGCCTTAATCCTAGACTTCCTCTCAGACACCAGAGCACCTTGTTGGGGTAAGAGACACACCTGGGCAGGGATGGCTGGAACTATAGGACAAGTTGAGAAGGACAATTTTGAGTGAGGAGTAAGGACAGAAGGGTACGATTTAAGAGGCCACTGCAAATCTTATCGTTCTGTTCCTCACTCAAAATTGTCCTTCTCAACTTTTTAAATGAGAGAAAAAGGTGCAGTGGTCTCTGAAAAAAAATTCCAGAGCTGTGTTTGTACCTGAGGGGGTGTTTAATGTGTTCCTTTAACAGCAGAGGGGAAGATTTTCTTAGTCTTCCAAAGGACATGTATTCAGACAGGAACAACTCTCCATGAAATGATGTTAATGTATCTGGTAAAAATAGTAGCCTGCATACTTTTAGTTAGGGGTGGGAATCTTTTGGTACCTTACTATTCGAATCGATTCTTGGGGTCACGATTCGATTAAAAATCGATTCACGATTTTTAATAACATTTCGATTCAATATATGCTTACATTAAAAACAAATATATATCTAGAAATTCGATTTTTTAAATTTGTGAATCGATGTGAATAGCAACAAAATCCTGCTTGCGGTTGTGATGAGCATATTATTGAATTTCTTTTGTGATGCAACATTCAGTAGGAGTTGAAATTATGTCGTTTCAGCACATGGATCGCCAGCATGTGCTGTGCATGCTTGAAGGTCACATCACATGCCACACGGTTTCCCTCAGTCAGAAGCACCTGTCTTTTCACACAGGTTCAAAGGTCAAGCAAGTCAAGGCCACCCTCTCCATGGCAATGAGTGTTCCTTCGTTCGGCCAGCATGCACCCAACACCTCACAACAGGTTTAAGCACAAAACAAAATTGTTGTAATTTTTTCATCAATTATTTAAGCCGAAAATATTACATTTATGGGACTCTCTGGATGATCTGGCCGCCATGGTTGCCGGTTGGGCAGTATTCACACACCCCTAGGTTTCAAGTAAGCTCCCGAAAACTTGGTTTTAAGGGGTGTATACCCCTTCGTCTTAGCCCTACCCCTCGATCAAAACAAGTATTGGGACACCACTTACTCTCACGTGAACACGCAAAACTAAGGGGTAGGGATAAGGGCTAGAGGGTAAGGCTAAGGGGTAGAGGTAGGGGTAAGGGCTAGGGGTAAGGGTAAGACAGAGTATTGGGAATCGGTCTTAACCTTGCTTTATTAAAATGTTTCAACATGACACACGTTAGGAGATTTACATGGATGACCATAGGCAAATTCCTTTTCTAAAACAGGTCTTTGGCTGTTTCCATGTGTCAGTCCGAGGTAATGCCCTTATTGCTCTTCATCTCTGGGGGAATGCAACCCTCCAAAGGCACATGTCACAGTTGTGCTTAAAAACTCATACAATCTCCAGTTCAACAGAAAATAGGTGTACAGAGTGAGGTCTTCATTTCCCCTCCTCAGGAATGCTAGGAATTAGTTAAGCAAATGCTTATCATTATTGGTAACACTAATTAATTTTTTAGGCCTTAATGAACCGTATTCACATACAGACAATATTATCTACATGACTATTAAAATCAGTTCAGACCTGGATTTACAGCGCAGTAGCTTCCTGTAGTTGTCTGAAGACTATGACATCAAATTATTTCAAACTAATGTGCTTTTAAACTTCATACATCCTGTATAATGTATACCATTAAAACGCTACAAAATAGTTTATCAGGTAAAGAAACAACGACACAGGTTCACATTCCTGATCTCTTTCCACAAATGATATGATGTTTTGGAGACTTCAACCGTTGAATCTAGTCATGGTTTATGTTTTCAGTCTGAAATATTGTGCCAGGCTATCCAAGGTCCTTTTGCAAAGTCTGATTCTGTGTGGCCAGCTTACACTGAGCCAAACAGAAGCTGAATGAAACATGATCATTACAGTAAACACTGTAGGTAATGGACAGGATCCCTTGGTAGAATGATATCACTGTGGGTTAAGACCCAGTTGTTTGTTGCTCCTGTTTGAGAAATGTCTCAGTTCCACTTCTTGCTCTCCAGGGGGCGGTAGGGAGGCTCCCCACCAGCTTTACCAGAGAGCAGAGGTGCGACTTTATCAAACAACAGCACAGAACTGATCATACCTGTGATGAGAGAAAGAGACAGAGGCAGACAAGAGGGGAAGGGGGATCAAGGAGTTGTAAAGATGTGACAGGAGAAAGAGTGGGAACACAGACAGAGTAAAAAGGAGTGGAAGATGAAGGGAACAAGAGAGAAGAACGTCAGATGAACAGAGAGAACAGGAGGGAAACTTGACTCCTGCTTTACATCCTGTTCTGTCCGACCAGCATGTGGCACAAGGCCAAACACAAACCTATTCTCATGTACCCTCCACTCTACCAGCTTGCTGTGTGTGTCACAGTACATTTACATTTAGTCATTTAGCAGACGCTCTTATCCAGAGCGACTTACAGTAAGTACAGGGACATTCCCCCGAGGCAAGTAGGGTGAAGTGCCTTGCCCAAGGACACAACGTCAGTTGGCATGACCGGGAATCGAACTGGCAACCTTCAGATTACTAGCTCAATTCCCTAACCGCTCAGCCACCTGACTCCCAGTCACTGACTCCCAGTACTTCCTTCCTCTACACGCTCAGGTTCTTAAACTGCTAAGCAGATTTGTGTTAACACTGTCACACCCACACAGCAAACATTTAGACAACCAGACACAGAGTCTGAGGGAGAAGAAGAAAAAGTTGGATAGAGAGAAAGAGAGAGAGAGAGGGAGAGAGAGAGAGAGAGGGAGGGAGAGAGAGGGCAGGAGTCAGGGCCAGAAGTGTCTTACCTAAGACAGGAGCCAGCCAGTAGACCAGACAGTACTCTAAGAAGGTGTTGCCACTGCAGGGGAACTGAGTGGAGAAAGCTAGCGCAGGGTTAAGCACTGCCCCAGTGACACTGCCACCTGCAATAACACACACACACTGCAGAGGTTAATTTAAATGTAGGGTGACAGGATGCCTGTAACCTACACATCTACACTGGCTGCATGAACGCTGCTGGCTCCAGTCACACAACAGAGATGTTGCTACCATATGTATTTATTTAGCCGTTTTAACAGACTCACAGAGAAGGATTTGAACCTGCCTGCAACCTCTTGATCTGCTGTCAAATGCTCCAACCACTAAGCTATTCCCATCCCAAGATTATAAATCTGTGTAATGACAACCAGCAGCCAAGCTATAATGACCATGTTACAGGAATCAGAAACAAAGCCACGGGTCTCTTGTCTTTCCACACACAAACAGCAGTTACATATTAACTGCATCCCGACCTCTCCAGTCAATGCACTGTCATGCATGTAGGCTATGTGATTATGGCTCTATAGGCTCCCAGTCATCCATGATGCTCGGTACCATGCAAAACTGCACGGAACTTTGCACCTGGTTGTAATATGTAACGCGCATTTCTGTGAGAAACTTTCTGCGTCCTGGTTCGTGTGTTGAGGCGGGGAACTCGCACCTGCATAAACCATGGTGGTGACAACCGTCGCTATTGCGTGCACCCGGTACTTTTCGTCCACCGCATGCGTGTGAGTGGCCGCTGTCTGGACAGCAAAGCAACAGGCGAGCTCCACCGCTGCGGCTGTAGGCAGTGGCGCGTGAATGGGGCTGAGGCACTGGAAGCCAAGTAGCTTGTGTCGCAGGTGCAGGTCGGTCAGCCCTAGAGTCCATACCACCCGGACTATCGCTCGAGCCACAACTGCTGCCGCGAACTGGCATGCTATCCGCAGCAGTGCGCATCTGCCCGTGAGGTTCCTTCGGTATGCCCTTTCGAGTGTAACGGAGGGGTTACCAATGGCTCCGTGAAAGGTGAGCGCATGGACCACTGACGCCAGGTATGTCAGTGTAAGGGCAAACCGGGGCTCAAGTCGACCTACTTCACCAAGCAGCTTAAGCTCGTGCGTACAAGCACACAATTGGAAGGTGGACACGAGCTCAACAGCATATACAGCAAGTCCGGTTCTTTCAAGCAGCCTTAAGAGCAATCGCCGAGTCACCTCGCTCACCAATACGATCCCCGCCAGCAAAGACAGAGACACTGTAAAATCTGCCATGGCTTCTCAGTCTGCTTTTCTGCTCCTCTTTCGCTCGTGCCTCTCTCACCCGTTACTTTCGGGTGTCACGGCAGTACAGACTGTACAGTCTACCGTGCAGCACCGGAGTTTCAAGTCTACGCGTGAGCAGAACACTTCGCTCTGCGGATGATTATCTCACATGGTACGGAAGTAACTGCGCCTTGGCATCTCCTCCAACTCCTATTCCCACTTCCTCTGATGTGGTCAAACACTGCCTATAGGAGGCTACCGAAGCCATGGCGGCCACAGCTTACAATAATATGCCACGCCTAGTCAACCACTTGATGACGACAGATATATAACAGGTTATATGGTCATATGTGATTTAATCAGGCTGCGTCAGCTCAAACTAGGAAATGTACCTATGATTAAGTAGGCACATACTGTTAGGACAAAAGAATCAGTGGAAAGTCTGTTCTCGCCATCAACAGCAGATGTCGCTGTTACATTATTTCTGGTTCATTTGCGACTCGAGCCATTATGGCCCACGGTGATAAGGTTCCACACGCCTTTATCACCCTTTCACAACTCTTGGCCACCCAATCTACTGTTTAGCGGTATTTTATATATTTAAAAAACAAAAATATATGCTTGTAGGCCTATGTCATGATAATATCATGTAGATTAGAATATAGTTCATATGTGGGCTAAAATGACAGGTTCTGTCTACCTGCCTTTACACCTAAAGCCTACCACGGTTGAACCAACACTGCTCCAAATGGAAGAACACTTGATTATTAGCCTACTATTATATGTCACTTCTCTTGTCCTGTGGTAAGACACTCAACGCATGGGTTAAGAATCACAGACAAAACCGTGAAGCGGCGTTCGGAATTCTCACATGGTGAGACCCGCCTCCACCAGTCTATGCCCACCTTCTACCATGATAGACAGCCAAGACAGCCAATAGGCGGAGGACAAGGCTTTATTTGGCCCCTTGGTGTATTCGAAATTGTGTAGTGGGCGGGCGTTGCTATGTAGCAGTCTAATGTGTGTCTAACAATAGCCGTGGATTTGCAAGTTTGCCAGTGAGAAACTGGGCGATTGGAGAGAGTTGGCCGAATGCGTGCGTGCCTGAGTACGGGATCGGGAATCGCAACTAGGAATTTTCCAAACGATACCGCAGGAGGTGAGTCCCACAAAGGCTATCAGTTTATACAAATGTATTTTTTGGACCCCATTTAAGTGCCCTAATAACAGTGTCTTTATATGCAGTTAGGCTATCATATTTGAGATTGATATTTGTCTGCCTTTACATAGTGAGCACGAGCCATAAGAGACAAGCTCGTGTTCTCATTCTGGGTAGACACCTACAGTAAACTGGAGCTGAGAGACGTTTACTGCCCGTTTACTGCCCGGCTACATTCTATCATTTCCCCTTTAACGTTTTCCTAGGTTCTTCCACATTTTAGCAGAGGTCTCCGTGCAGTTTATTTAGATAACGGTTCTTTTTTTTATATAGACAATCAGACAAAGGTTTCATTTTTCCATTGTTAAAGCACCGAGGTATTTTTTCACGAGTTGATTTAGTCTTGTGTTTCTGCCCGCTGTTAATGAATAGTTTATTTGCCTCGCCTGGGAGTTAACTGTTATTTTATACATCGTACATTGGCCGTCATAACATTGTTTTGGTGCCCGAATTAATACATTCATGACTAAAAGTATAGTCTATATTGTTCTACAACAGCTAAATCCATATTATGGAATTTTTGCAAGCAGGTTGGTCCCGGCTGAGCCCCACTTTCTAAGATACTCCATCAAATATACATACATTCTGTAACAATTCTATTTAATTCCACAGAACCGTACAAGCCTATAAAATAATTATACAACAAAATAATTCTCTCACCAGCAGAGCAATCCTGCATTTTTCCTTTTGTGATCCATTCATTACACACCTTGGTTTTGCTGCTGTCTGCCTAATCACATAGGCTATCATTCATGGTCTGACAAGATATACGAGTGGGTTTGAGCGAGAGAGCGCTGTAGCTTATTGATTAGTGTCGAAGTAGTCTGGGGCTGTCGCTCAACGTTTGACTTAACAGTTTTAAATAAGACATTAAGAATGTAATATAATTCTCAAACTAGCCATTATTAGAAAACATTAAAAAGGATCCCTTTTGACTCCTATTATTTTATGAGTGGGTGACACCGGCCAAACTCTGACCTTCGAGCCCCGTAAAGCTTTTATCTAATATGTAGATAAACCAACAGAGTCTCGGTGAAAGACGTGTAGGCGGAAGTTTAACTTTTGTAATGTAACGGTAGGCGTTGTTAGAGTGTTTTATGAGCGCTCTACAAACTTAATCGCATTATTATTTAATTTTTTTCCGTACTCGCATTAACAACATGACATCTGTGACCCACCACGTAGTCAGAATTGCAGACAGAGGTCCTCGGTAGAGACATACGAGTCCCCATCAACAAAACGTAATACAGGGTTTTAAGTCCAAAGGCTCGTGCTGTCTGAGTGAGTAGGCTTTCTCTCTCACCTGTCATTAACGGTATTTTTAAACGGCAGACTTTTTTGGGAGTTGTGGAGGAGGACTATTTCCAAGGTGACATGTCATGTCGGCCGATGTGTCTGTCTGTATGACAAGAGTTTATTTAGCCTGTATGTAGGCCTGAATGGTTGGATGACTTGATCTTGTTATAGTTTGTCCTTTGGTCCTCACGCTCATTCTGAGGCTAGGCTATCGCTTGGCAAATATCTTGGCTTCCAAATACGTGACATCATTCAAGTGTGCCTGAGTCTGTTGTTTCTGTTGTGTGTCTCTATAGAGTGTCTATTACTGCTAGGTGTGGTTGGTCCCCATGGGCGGGTGTGTTCTACACCATATGGTCCATCATCACCTCCTTGTCATCTCTCTCCTTCACACACACACACACACACACACACACACACACACACACACACACACACACACACACACACACACACACACACACACACACACACACACACACACACACACACACATACACACACACACAAGTTTAGAGAAAGAGAACAAGTCAGATTCAGTGACACAACAAGCACTAGTAATTTGAGCAAGGGTGTGTATGAAACAATTCAAATGGTTGGGTGCTGATGTATGGTGTCCCCTCCCAGTAAAACATCTACCAAGTCAGGTGGCTGAGCAGTTAGAGATTCGGGCTAGTAATCAGAAGGTTACTGGTTCGATTCCTGGCTGTGCCAAATGACGTTGTGTCCTTGGGCAAGGCACTTCACCCTACTTGCCTCGGGGGG
>NC_090060.1:16261172-16293672 GCF_038355195.1 Osmerus mordax | reverse complement strand
GCAGATGAACCTGCAGCAGCAGCCTAAGAAGGAGCTGATCATTAATGAGATCCTGGTGATGCGGGAAAACAAGAACCCCAACATAGTCAACTACCTGGACAGGTCTGACCTCACTCTGATGCTCCCTCCCCCCCTTCCCTCCTTCCCTACCTCCTTCCCTCCTTCCCTCCCCCCTTCCCTCCCTCCTTCCTTCCCCCCTCCCCCCTTCCCTCCCCCCCTCCCTCCTTCCCTCCCTCCCTGCCCCTCCCTCCGCCAATCCAGTGCCGTTATTGTCTGTCTGTCGCCCCTGACAACCCAAGTTGACTCGCAACTCGGCAAGCCCAGAGTTTGATATCCATGGTTACCTGACCCAATGAGAGGCAATGACGGCACATGCATGTATGCGCACCCCTACTTTCACCGTGGCAACCTGATTTACGTCACTTTTTAAGTCACTAATGTACTGGTGTGTGTTTGTGTGTCTGGTTGTGCGGTTGCCATAGTTACCTGGTGGGAGACGAGCTTTGGGTGGTGATGGAGTATCTGGCTGGAGGGTCCTTGACTGATGTTGTCACGGAAACTTGTATGGACGAGGCGCAAATTGCTGCTGTGTGTCGAGAGGTAGGAACTGTGGGAGCGGAGCTGGCAAAACTTTGTGTGTGTGCGTGAAGTGTGCGATTGTGTGTGTGCGTGAAGTGTGCGATTGTGTGTGTGCGTGTACGTGAAGTGTGCGATTGTGTGTGTGTACGTGTGCGTGAAGTGTGCGATTGTGTGTGTGCGTGTACGTGAAGTGTGCGATTGTGTGTGTGTGGTAAATATCCACATTCTGCTTCTGATATCCTTCAACCCATCTTTCCACTCTCTCACAAGCTCATCTTTGCAGTTCATTTCTCATTTTACACATAATAGCCAGAAAACTAGAAAACTTCACAACACTAAGCCTCTTTCTCTCTCTCTCCACCCCGCCCTCTGCCCCCTCCTTCCCTCTCTCTCTCTCTCTCTCTCTCTCTCTCTCTCCACCCCGCCCTCTGCCCCCTCCTTCCCTCTCTCTCTCTCTCTCCACCCCGCCCTCTGCCCCCTCCTTCCCTCTCTCTCTCTCTCTCTCTCCATCCCACCCTCTGCCCCCTCCTTCCCTATCTCTCTCTTTCTCTCTCCATCCCACCCTCTGCCCCCTCCTTCGCTCTCTCTCTGCAGTGTCTGCAGGCGTTAGAGTTCCTCCACTCCAACCAGGTGATCCATCGAGACATCAAGAGTGACAACATCCTGCTGGGAATGGACGGCTCCGTCAAACTCAGTCAGTCCCCCCCCCTCCCCCTCCCAACTCACTAAACACTTAACATGTCTGTATACCACAGTAACTCTGCAGTGTCGCCCTTTGACCACTGGAGGGCGCTGCCACACCACATCTGTTTGAGTACAAGGAGACGTATGACTTCTAAACCCTTCCACGAATGAATCCATCTCTCTCTCCTTCCCTCTCCTCCCCATCGTAGCGGACTTCGGCTTCTGTGCCCAGATCACCCCGGAGCAGAGCAAGCGTAGCACCATGGTGGGAACGCCCTACTGGATGGCTCCAGAGGTGGTGACCCGCAAGGCCTACGGGCCCAAGGTGGACATCTGGTCCCTGGGTATCATGGCCATAGAGATGGTGGAGGGAGAACCTCCATACCTCAACGAGAACCCCCTCAGGGTGAGTCCATCTCCCACCTGTCCTCTTTGGAGGTGTGGATGGTTACTACATACATGTAGGCAGGTGTATACATGGGAACATAACTATGTGGATATATCTAGCTATCTAGCTAGCTATATATACAGTGTATATACAGTATATATGGGTGTGTGTATATATATTTGGGTATATATGGGTATATGATATCTTCCCGTAAAGGGACAGGCCTCTGAGATGTTATCCTGTGAACTCTTTAAGGCTCTGTATCTCATCGCAACCAACGGAACACCAGAACTCCAGAACCCAGAGAAACTGTCGTCAATATTCCGGGACTTCCTGAACCGCTGTCTGGAGATGGACGTGGAGAAGAGAGGATCTGCTAAAGAACTGCTGCAGGTAGAGAGAGAGAAAGACAGAGACAGAGAGAGAGACAGAGAGAGAGACAGAGAGAGAGACAGAGAGAGAGAGACAGAGAGAGAGACAGAGAGAGAGACAGAGAGAGAGACAGAGAGAGAGACAGAGAGAGAGACAGAGAGAGACAGAGAGAGAGAGAGAGAGAGAGACAGACAGACAGAGAGAGAGACGGAGAGGAGATTCTGAGTGGAGCTGGTGTCTGGGGGATAGCTTGTACACTCCGACAGATGGATGAAGGAGAGAGAAAGGGATAGAGAGAGGAAGAGAGGGATAGAGAGAGGAAGAGAGGGAGAGGGGGAGAGAAAATAAGTTTTATAACTGCAGAATGACTCAGGGCTGCAGCCAAAAAACGGGATAAAAGGGAAGTACAGATGGAAAACTGTCAATGTTCTCTGTAGAGCTTGAGTGGGCAACTTCTGAGGTAATAGAATTTAGGGCCAGTGGAGGTGTGCGTGTGTGTGTGTGTGTGTGTGTGTGTGTGTGTGTGTGTGTGTGTGTGTGTGTGTGTGTGTGTGTGTGTGGAGGGGTGTGTGTGTGTGTGTGTGTGTGTGTGTGTGTGTGTGTGTGTGTGTGTGTGTGTGTGTGTCGGGGTTATTCCTGGACAGAGATTCACAGGAGGACAACCTGCACTTGTCTTCTCTTTGTGTCAGCTGTATCCTTGCAGTGGGTAATCCTCTATGGACCTCTGTTTATCAACTCTCAGTTCCCTGACGTAACACCAATTTATTCTCTTTTCCTCCTCTTTTTCCTTCCTGCTCTCCATCCATGTCTCTCGTCTCTCCTCTCTCTCTCTTTCTCTCTCTCTTTCTCTCTCTCTCTCTCTCTCTCTCTGTCCCTCTTTCTCTCTGTCCCTCTATCTCTCTCTCTGTCCCTCTCTCTCTCTCTGTCCCTCTCTCTCTCTCAGCACCAGTTCTTAAAGGTGGCCAAGCCTCTCTCCAGTCTCACCCCCCTCATCCTGGCAGCGAAGGAAGCAGCAAAGAACAACCGCTAGTCAGCTGGACCCTGCACTGTGCACCCCCGACCCCCCCTGCCCCCTCCCTGCCCCCCCTACGCCCTTTCTCCAGTGGGAACCAGACCACCCCCACATGAACGTCAAATTCACCACGTAAGGCGCTGAAAGATGATGTCACCAATCCTCGAGTGATGTAAATCCAAGGTATGAATACACTGATCTGATTGGAGAGGAGCTCTGAGCCCAAAGACTCATCTGGCTTTCTGTGGAAGACACGTGAACCACGGACCCACAGTAGTTACCTTCTCAACCAACCGCAGACTGAGAGTGTGTGTGTGTACACGTGTGTGTACGTGTGTGTGCGTGTGTCAGGTGTGTGGGTGTGTGTGTGTGTCAGGTGTGTGCGTATGTGTATGTGTCAGGTGTGTGCACGTGTGGGTGGGTGGGTGTGTGTCGTGTGTGTGTTGGGGTTTGGGATTGGGTCAGGGTTCTTAATTTGTTTTCTTCTTTGAGTTTGTTTAGTTTTTAATTTGTTTGTTTGTGACTGTTCATTTTATCTGTTGAGTCTCAAAAGTGCTTTTTAGTTTCATCTGGTGTTTTTTATTCAGATTGTGGGGGAGGGGGGGTTCTGTTTGATTGTAGCTTAGTTGATGATGAGAGGTGAAGTCTGGTACTGTTGGAATCTGCACTCTGAGCTGGAAGAATCAATACTGGTCCACTTCACCCTCTTGTGGAGACGAAGGTAGAAATGTTTGGATGTGCATGTCAAAACCTTTTATAACAAACGTGTAAAACAATGATAGTGATATGAATTGTGATGATGATGCTATGAAGGATGCTTGTGTACGTTAAGGTAGGTACGTTTATATCTCTATCCTGTTGTCAGAAGAAAACGAGTGTGTTGTGTCAGGATGGCTGTGACAACCCTATCCCCTCTGAAAATAATATGTACATTTCATGTAAAGAAACTGCATTGAAGGAGAAAAGAAAACTGAAATCAAAAGATATGCTGCAGTCTTTGTCTTTCATCACTTGCTTTGTCTTGAAAAATGAAACTCCAATGAAACTGAAAAATGTCAAAGATCAAATTTCTGTTACGTTTGTTTTCTATGTAGCGTTAATGTACCTTCGGCCTTAAATTGACCCACA
Organism: Osmerus mordax; assembly: GCF_038355195.1. Taxonomy (NCBI): domain Eukaryota; kingdom Metazoa; phylum Chordata; class Actinopteri; order Osmeriformes; family Osmeridae; genus Osmerus; species Osmerus mordax. The sequence goes on along the minus strand of NC_090060.1, from coordinate 16,289,509 downwards.
GGTGCGAGACTTGTATTTGAGGTCCAGAACTTTAATCTGAATATGCTGTGAAAGTGACCAGGCAGAAGCGACCGACAGATGTAACTCTCAAAAGAGACTAAAGGTTGACTGTCAACCTCCGATGATCACTCACCATGTAGTGTTTTTGATGTTGTGCTGTCTGGCTGTGTTGCTTTCATGGCGTGTTAGACTGAGTTGGGCCCGGATAAGACCATCGTTAGGAAGTCTGTTTGTCCCCTGTGTATTGGAGCCATAATTTATCTGTTTATAAGTCTTTTTGATTCTCTGAACAACTCTGAAGACGAGTGACTAATAAACTATAAATGCTGTCATTCTGATTGTTTTGTTTTTGTTTACCATTGGATTGACTTCCTGACACCACTAACTGACTCTCTCTTTCCAATAACATTGTCTACGGGCGTTTATCGTCAACAGTGAGTTTATGATCCTGCTAGAACCTTCTGACACTGTTGTACTTGTCAGCTAATAGAGAACCCCCCCCCCCCTCTTATGGTGATGTTGAAATCCAGGACAGCTCTGCCAAGTGGACCAGAACTCCCCACCACACACACACACTTACACACTGAAACAGCTGGAGTCAGGTGGCTGAGCGGTGAGGGAATCGGGCTAGTAATCTGAAGGTTGCCAGTTCGATTCCCGGCTGTGCCAAATTATGTTGTGTCCTTGGGCAAGGCACTTCACCCTACTTGCCTCGGGGGGGAATGTCCTTGTACTTACTGTAAATCGCTCTGGATAAGAGCGTCTGCTAAATTACTAAATGTAAAATGTTAAACACAAACAATCTCTCTTGGTGCTGTGGTGGGCTATGCGGCTCTACCCTCCATGCAGGCAATTATGTAAAATGTTATTCCATGGCTGACTGCAGTAATCCTTAGGGTCGGTCGTTCGTCCATGTGTGAAATTAGATAGCGTTTTTTCTCTCTCTAATTAAACGTCTATTTACTGATGCCTGAGACTTCAACTGTTCACTCCCCAATAGGCCAATGAAGACAGAGTGTGGGTGGTGTGGGTCAGTGTCAGAACCTGATGTATTCTGCTGGGGACAGTATTCTTATGTAAGGCAACGGGTGAGTCTCCTGGTTCGCCTGGACGAGCATGGGGAGTGTGAACACACCCCCAGGACTAAGTGACAGATGCTCAGCCAGAGACCCCCTGGTCTGTCACCCCCCTCTACCCATCATGCACTGCTCCACTCACTCTCACCCTCTCCTTATCCTCTAGCCACCATTTCATCCTTTCATCCCCTCTCCCTCACTCTTCCCTGAACCTCTCCCCCACCCACCCCACTCCTTATTTACCCCACTCCCCTTTGAAGGACACCGCCCATCTTTCAGGAGAAAGGTTTTTCTGTACCAGCACTTTAATCCTCCTTAAAATCTTAGCTAATACCCCTTCCGGCAAACACACACACACACAAACTGTCTCAACAAATACAACAGAGTGGTGCCACTGGGCACAAGGATTTACAACTGATTAGCAGCTACTTCTCAAGGGTTTGCCGCCCAACGCTCACTGGTGCAGAGTGGGTGGGTTTGGCTCAAGCTGCCGTTCTCTTTGTGGTCCTGAGACTCTGGTTTCTGGTCCTGGACGGGCTGTAACGAGATCGTTAGCTCTGCTCTACTCTGCTACACACACATCATTATATCCCACCATAAGGAAGATCTGTGTTTCATTGAGCCTAACTGTCGAGATCTAACACCCTGCTGTAAGGAAAACGTTGACTCTGTGTTTCTGCTCGGTTTGTCTTCTCTTAGCTCGACCTTCTTCTTCTTTTATCGTTTTTTTTTCTCCTCTTCGCTCTCGCTCTCCCCTTCCTTTCTATCACTCCCCTCTCTCGTCCCCCTCTCTCTCTCCTGCTTTCTCTGTCCTGCCCGTTCTCCCTGCCTCAGTCTGGTGCTGTGAGGAGTAATGGGGCTGCTTCTTGCTGAGTTGGCACCTGAGAAAGAGAGAGAGAGGGGAAGAGAGAGAGAGCGAAGGATGGGGAAAAAAGAGAGTTGTGGAGGAACGCCAAAGTGTGACGCAGCGACGACAAGGACAAACGACCACGGGAAGACAAGGAGAGAGGGAGGGTGGAGAAGGAAGGAGTGAGAGGGGGGCGGGTGGTGGTGAAAGGATGGTTGACTAAATGGAAATGCAAAGACAGGAAAGAGGTAAGAGAAGAGGGGAAGAGAGGTGAGACTGCAGGGGGATGCTAAGCCCCTTCTTAGAGGAACGCAAAAACTCTGCAACAATTAAACGTACCTTGAGGGGGAGGGCGGGGGGGAGGGGAGGGAGGGAGGGCTCACCCACCGGCTCCTAAAGTCCACTGGACTGTGTCATCCCTAGCGGTGAAAACGGCTAGATATTATGTAAGACTTACTGCAGATGGAGAGGACTGCAGAGTACTGCAGAGGACTGTAAGACACACACAGACGCAGACGCAGACTTACACAGCTTTGTACATTCTCTGGTTATCTATCAGATGGACTCGTGTAAAATGTTACTCATCACATCATGATTCAGATTTGGGATGAGAAACGAGGAGAAGCTGCTTCTTATGAATAAAGGTCCTGTTGAAACACACACATAGGCTTACATATATAATATTGCAGTCTCATCATAGTATAATGTAGGACTTGCTTGTATAACAATAGTTGTAATACACTTATGAGCTGCCATTGTCATTGCCATTGCAACACTATTGTCGCGAAGCCGCTATTGCTCTCTTCTCTAAGCTGCTAGGCAAAATAGCACTATGTCTGATTAGGGTGATTAGCAGAGCCAGACAGAACACCGCTAATCCACTGGTAATAATCTGAAACGGAAAATAACTGCCGAAAATCTTTTGACAACACGCTGTTGGACGCCCCCATGTTTTTAAGGGTTATACCTTCGTGATGCGTCAACAAACAACTCTGGCTGGTTATTCTTTGTCACTCAGTACATTGAGTACCGTCACACGTTCAGACTTTGTGTATGGAGTTGTGTATGAGCTCTCTCTTATGAACCCCAGGGATTGGGGTGAAGTGTTCTAAACCGCTTTTGTCTGCCTCTCTAAGTAAGCAGTGAGTTTAACCTCTAACCGCTGGGTTATAGGATCAAGACCCACGCCGGCTGTTCCCGCTCAACATAGTGTCAGCACTGGTGGAAGCGACTGCGCCACTGTGTGATCGATAGCTAACTACATCTACGTCGTCTCCCTGAGTGGCTGTTTGTCCCTCGCTGTATCGCTGCTGCTTTAAATGACAACGAATCTGCCGCTTGCAGTGTATAATCAAATACTCTGCATGAAAGAGAGGGAGAAAATTGCCTGTTCCGCCTTTCGCCTCTGTCGCACATGCTTTAGCACGCGAGCATCAGGCTGATAGATGTGTCCACAGTGCCTGCGTCTGACTGCAGAACACAACGCTGTGCTTGTACCAACAAACCCCCTTAACACGCACGCGCGCACATAAACCAGTCCTCTTACACCCTTCACAAACCGTCCCGCACCTGCACAAAAATCATCAGTGACGGGGTTCTGATTAACGTCCCTGCAACCTTCGCCCCCAATCAGAATGTTTTATTTATTTATTATTTGACTCTACACAGAGAGGTTGATACTGTCACTGATTTTCTGTTTCTGTTTCCCATGCCTGAGGACTCTGCGTTGGGGACTTGAAATGAGTCTTTGAGATGAGGTTTAAGTTTATAATCAGGTGTCCTATGGTATTGGTAACAGTGTTGCGTAACAACGCTCCTTAGATCAAGGTCCACTGATATGATTCCCATTATGAGTGTCCTGTAACCATGGGAACTCATAGTGTGGGAGTTGCATTAGTGGTGAGAGGGATAATGTGTGTGTGGTCATTTTCTCTGTCCAGACTCTCATCCTGACAGTGGGGGCTGTTGACCACTGAACGTTGTTCAAGCAGGAAGATCTTAAATGTGTGTGTTTGTGTGTGAGAGAAAGAGAGAGTGTGTGTGTGTGTGTGAGCGTGTGTGTAAGTTTGTATGCATGCCATTCTTCTCTGTGTATGAATTCTCCAAGGTCATAGTGAGACAAAAACGCATGGACTTTTTCTTTCCCTCCTCCTCATCTCTCTCTCTCTCTCTCTCTCTCTGTCTCTCTCTCATACTCTATTAGCACTGAGGGTGATGTAAAAGTTCAGCTACACTACCATCCTATGCCAGGCACAGTATTTCTGCCAGGGCTACTGTTTATGAGCCAGACCCCAGCGATGGGAAGTAACAAAGTACAAATACTTTGTTACTGTACTTGAATGGATTTTTCTAGTGTCAGTACCTTACTTTTTCGGACAACTTTTTACTTTACTAAATTTGTACTTTCTACTACTTAAATGTTCAAACCAGACTCATTACTTTAGTTTTGATCTGTATTTGGTGGCATGATCAATATTATTTCTTGTCATTGGGCGCCTTTTTTCATTTCCTGGCTATCATACAACAAACATACATTGTTACAATACGTACAATACAAACAGTTATGTTTGACACTAAAATTCGAGAGTATCTGTACTCAGATGGCTGAGCGGTGAGGGAATCGGGCTAGTAATCCGAAGGTTGCCAGTTCGATTCCCGGTCATGCCAACTGACGTTGTGTCCTTGGGCAAGGTACTTCACCCTACTTGCCTCGGGGGTATGTCCCTGTACTTACTGCAAGTCGCTCTGGATAAGAGCGTCTGCTAAATGACTAAATGTAATGTACTTCTACTTGAGTGAATGATGTGTGTACTTTTGCCATCTCTGCCAGGCCCATTATGTGGACCAGGTCCAGGGGCAGAACGGGATCAGGACATTTCATCATCATCTGGAGGTGAATCCAGAACATGGCAGAGACCAGACGGCTTTTAATATAAATTTGTTCTTATTGTGCCATAAGATTATCTTGAATAGCACACATACATATTTACGAGGACAAAGTACACACAATTGAATCATTGTTTATTGTCTGATCATAAAAATTCCATTTAGTAAGAGTAACTGATCAGGTGATGGCGAATGCTGAGGGCAAAGTTCAGTCGTTTTGTAGTCTGTAGTCCTTAGGTAGACCATCTGTAACTGGTCATTTGAATGCAGCACAATATTCACAATATCCATGTTGCTGCCCTCATCTCATACATTTCATATTGATCTGTGCCACATTAGGTCTATTATAACCCTTTTCTTTAAATGCCCAAATCAGTGTATCCTAGCGTATAGCCAGTTGTGTCGAGAGACTGTGTGATAGAGAGAAAGAGAGCGAGAGAGAAAGAGAGAAAAAGAAAGAGAGAGAGCAAGAAAGAGAGAGAGCGAGAGAGAGAGAGAGCGAGAGAGAGAGAGAAAGAGAGAGAGAGAGAGAGAGAGAGAGAGAGAGAGAGAGAGAGAGAGAGAGAGAGAGAGAGAGAGAGAGAGAGAGCAACAGGTGGGGATTGCCATCTCTCGTTCTGCCGTGCAGCTTCCCGCGCTCATTGCTTTGCTTCACCTGCCGAGTACGCGCATGCTGTGCTGTTCAGTTTCAGCGCGAGAGAGAGACGACAGTAATCATTCACCCGGACCAGTTTCGTGAGGTTGCGGAAACACATTTTCAGCCGTTAGATCAATTAAACAAGGAAAAGACAGTACCGGACGCTAACCGCGTAAGGTTAGGTGAGTAATATTCTGTTAACGAAGCTTCGCAACTGTGGTCCAGCACTGGGCTTGAGGCTACTCCTGCATAGCCTATCAATGAGATTTGCTTGCTTTGAAACATGATCTGTTATGCCGGTTATATATCACCACTGAACTAGTGGGCTATCGTGCAACTGTAAAATATGTCTGGGGACTGTTAATAATATTATGTAGACCAACCCGGTAGTTCAAAGTGACAAGTGGTGCACAGGGATATATGGTGGAAATCGATTGCGTCTCATGCGGTTGCTGGTGTTTTGACGTACGGAGTAAATCACGTTGTGTACCGGGGTGAACAGAGCGAACGGTTATATTGCCTGAAGATCGAATAGAATTGCAGACTAAAATCCAAAGCGTAGTATCCAAGGTGTTGTCCGTGGAGGTGTGTTATGCTCGGGTATTCTATTATCTTAAATGTCAGGTTTATGCTACTGTTCCGTGGAAAAACAAACAACCAAAAACATATGAAGATGCTGTGTTTTTTTGTCCACCCATCAAATGAACGATCCCATGTTATTCGTGTGTCTAGAACATTTATTTTTGAAATCTTGTTGATGATACTTCGTTATAAATACTAAGAATACTAAGTTATTCATGTGATTACTACTGTAACCATATAATTTATAGGCAGAGTAGCCTTTGTTGAATTGAAAAGGCAGGCTACTTCTTATAAGTTAGGTTTGTCAGTCTGTAGGCTATTTGATATGTTTTTAGAGAGGTGTATGATTGTGTGTGTGCGCGTGTGTGTGATGGTAGTTGGATTGATTAACGTGTGAGGCGGTCTGGAGCGGGCGTAGATTTCCATTTTACATGGGTGCACTTTTTTAAACGGAAAATTTGTCTTCCCCACTTTAACAAATGTCTATTTAACAACCGCATGCTCAGTTAAATAAAACAATATCTGTCCAACCCACATTTGAAAAACCACCTACGACCCTGGTCAGGAGTTTAGTAAGATTGATGTTGCGGTATGTTTGGTAGATATTACAGAGGCACAAGAGGCAATGTGGATAATTAGGGGAGTGAAAATAAATAACAAACACACAATAGCACACACACACGTACACACACACGTACCCCCCCCCCCCTCCCTCCCTGTCTGCCTCCCCCATTATCTCCCCCATCTCCTTTCTTCGTCTCTGCCCTTCATTGCTGTGCTGCCTGTTGATGGCTGTATCTGGTTCTGACTGGGCCCAGCTGGGCTGTTGGGTTATTGATACTGGCATGGGGTGATGCCGGGAGAGGGTGAGGGAGACGGAGACGGAGAAAGTGAACGGACAACAAAGGACGGCTGCCTACAACAGAGACATTTATTGTTTTCCGATGCACCCCCCCCCCACTCCCTCTCTCCCCCCTTTCCTCACTCCCTCTCTCTCCCCCTTTCCTCACTCCCTCTCTCTCCCCCTTTCCTCCCTCCCTCTCTCACTCTTTTTAGGCTTTCCTCTATTCTCCTTTTACGTGATCGCATGTGTGAGTTGAGGATATTGTTGTGTTGAATAAAGACACGAGTGTGCAACGCTGTCTTCAGGACAGCTGGTCTACATATAAACCAGTTGCAGTGTTTCCCCTAGGTTTACAGCTTTGGGGGGGAGGGGGGGGGGCAGAAATGACATGCCGTTGTGTAAATAAGATAAATAACAAATAACATAAGGCCATTTAGTTTGTTTAATAAAAGAGCAAGCTATAGACCTGTTTTATAGGAAAGGTAACCTTAAATGACTTATTTTGTGATCTGGCGCTATATAAAAACGACCGGCCAAACAGCACGTCTCCGCTCCATCACGCTCACTTCCTGCTCCATCACGCTCACTTCCTGCTCCATCACGCAGTTCCTGCTCCATCAGGCTCACTTCCTGCTCCATCACGCTCACTTCCTGCTCCATCATGCTCACTTCCTCGATGGTTTTATGAGTCTGTATTTGCCTAGCGTCCCAGGTCTGTAAAATGCCAGGAAGGCGGACAGGGAACCTATCCAGCCTTCGTCTCCCTGGGCAGACGTGCTGCAGAGCAGGTGTGTGTCACTGGCAGCTGTGCAGCAGCCAGGTAGGCACATGTATGCAGGGAGTCAGATCTTAGCTTCATTTAGAGAAGGTGAGTTGTGTTCATTCCAAGAACGTAGGGTTCTATGGTAACAGAACTGTGAAGTTGAGGTCACTGCGGATCATGACTTGACTGGGTTGCTGGAGGGAATATGAAGAGAGGCATGCTGATGTTATCAGGGAGCTAGAGAGGAAATGAGAGGTGCCTGGGGGTGAGGTTAGATGAATGGACCTGCGCTGTCTCTCCTCATTGATGAAGTCTGGATGATGTGTTTATTATGCAGAGACCGACCTCAAGGCATCCATTTTAGCTGAGCAACATTTCTTCATTAATTTGTATATATTGGTTTTTGAAAAATGATGGGAGCGTTGTGTGAGTGTGTGTATGAGCTCATAAGCCAGAAGTGTCCTTGGGCGTCGCCTGGGGAGGCTGTTCTGACCCAGCATGGTGCCATTGTAAATAAGGAACTTGTTCTGTAATTCTAGAGTCAGTTTTAAGACTCCGTCTGTAATGACCCCAGATCTGCTCTCTGGGAGGGTTAACTGACCCCAGACCTGCTCTCTGGGAGTGTACATTTGTATTTTTTGTAATATTTGTATTTTTATATTGTAATTTGTATTGTAATTTACGGCAACTTATATTTATTCCACTTAGTACTGCTAGTCTATGTACCCTTAGTATAGTTAGTCCACATATTTAAATTTTAGGTATATGTTTATTGTATGCACCTTCCTGCCAAAGCAAATTCCTTGTCTGTGCAAACTTTCATGGCGAATAAATCCCATTCTGATTCTGATTCTGGGGTTAACTGACCCCAGATCTGCTCTCTGGGAGGGTTAACTGACCCCGGATCTGCTTTCTGGGAGGGTTAACTGACCCCAGACCTGCTCTCTGGAAGGGTTAACTGACCCCAAATCTGCGCTCTGAGAGGGTTAACTGACCCCAGATCTGCTCTCAGAGGAACGGTCCTCTACCCAGAGTGCATCTGTTGTTAGAGGCTGTGCAGTGATTGGTCCTGACATCGTCCTCTCTTGCAGGAAGGACGAGCAGATGATTAATGAAGAGAAGGAGAGGTGGAGGAGGAGGAGGAGGGGGGGGGGGTTGAGGTCCCGAATACCAATGTTCGGCCTTCCATCTAAATCTACTCCGGCCAGAGTGCTGGAGATGGCATCGTCAAGGACAGGGGTCACCGTGACAACAGCATCTCTGTGTGTGTGTGTTTGTCAGCCCACTATGTGATATATAGTCCTGTAAAGGAATCTCCCCAACCCCCTCATGAAGTTATCACACTGAGAGAAGCATGGCACAGTTCCCAGAAGACTCACTACGTCATTCATTACAGAGGGATATTCCACTGTCTCAAAGTGGATGGAGACATTTACATTTAGTCATTTAGCAGACGCTCTTATCCAGAGCGACTTACAGTAAGTACAGGGACATTACCCCGAGGCAAGCAGGGTGAAGTGCCTTGCCCAAGGACACAACGTCATTTGGCACGGCCGGGAATCGAACTGGCAACCTTAAGATTACTAGCCCGATTCCCTAACCGCTCAGCCACCTGACTCCCGAGACTTTGACTCGAGGCTGCTAACCTAACGCACCAGCCATTCAGGGTACAAGTTGAGTTAGTTATTAATGGGCTATAAATATATCTATGGTCCATTACAGGCCAGGAACAAACACAAAACATATAGACTAGTGTTTCATTAAAACATAATCCTTTTTATTTAGCATCTAGCTCTGTGGCGGTGACTGGAAGTTATATGTTAGCATCTAAGTGAGCCTCTGATGTCCACTGTTCTGTTTAAAGGAGTAGCGTCACACATATGTGATCGTTCGAAAGCGGGGCCCACAGAGTACCGTCACACGTGTGATTCTGAACATTCCAACCGACTATTTTCCGATAGACAAAAACTATATGACAAACGCTATAGTATGGCTTCAAAATTTACAATTAGGAGGCTAACAAGTAACACTAGCAGGTAGTAGCATTGCTACGAGTATTATGCTAGGTTGCTAGGTAACGGAAGCTAACTAAAGCTAGCTAGCTTCCGTTTTGGAAAAATAACTCTGTGGAAGCGTCGGTAATATTTAGAATTCACTCCTTAAAAGGTTAACCATGCTAGAGAGAGACACACAGAGAGACCACAGTGTGGTATCTTGTCCCTCCCTTTCTTCTTGTTCTCTCCTAACACCTCTCACCCTTCTTTCTCTCTCTCTTTCACTCTTTTTCTCTTCCTCTCTTTTGTTGCGGCTCCCTCCACCTTTCGTCCGGCCTTGGAAGAGCTTTTGTGCCTGTGTGCTTTCTCCCAGACACAGGTCGAACTCTTGTCCGGTTGCTATGGGATCAGTCGCTGACGTCTCACTGGGGGTTAGGTCGTTACAAAGTTCCTTCCTGTTAACCTTCATCTGATTGGATGTCCTCACAGATCAGAGGTCAATGTCTGCGGAGAGTGTAACGTGTGTGTTTGTGTGTGGCCTGGGCCTCTATTTTTGCCCCTAAGCTCTCATGCTTTAATGTCCTCAATAGGATTTAGCTGGACCATGACAGTAAGGCCAAAGACGCTTTTTCTACCATCTCCCACTACGCTGCTCAATACTTCCTTCCCTTCTAGTTCTTTCTTTCTGTTTTTTTTCTAGTTCTCTTTCTCTAACCTGTCACTGTCACAACTTGTCACCTCAGGGGGTCAGGTGGCTGAGTGGTTAGGGAGCCGGGCTAGTAATCAGAAGGTTGTTGGTTCGATTCCCGGCCGAGCTAAAATGACGTTGTGTCCTTGGGCAAGGCACTTCACCCTACTTGCCTCGGGGAGAATGTCCCTGTACTTACTGTAAGTCACTCTGGATAAGAACATCTGCTAAATGACTAAATGTAAATGTAACTCATGGCTGTAAGGGTGAAGCAGGGCCCTGGTTCTCTCACCCCCCCCCCTCCCCAGTCTGCACACTGACATAATCACATTGACCAGTCTGACCCCACTCTCTAACAGCTGGTGAGTTTGTGTGTGTGTGTCTGTATTTGTGGGTGTACTGTATGTGTGTGTGTGTGTGTGAGTGTATGTGTGCCTGAGTACAGATCGTGTCTGTGTGTGTGTAGCATGTGTTTGTGAGCATGCTGATGAACTGGTCAAGTTAAAGCAGGATGATCATTTGTGTTCTCTGTCCTCTGACTCCCACTGCGTTTGTGTCTCGCTTCATGCCGTTTGTGTCTCGCTCCGTGCCGAATCACCGAACGAAGCTGGGGCTGAAGTCACCGTTGCCATGGCAGCGCTGTGACCCGCCTGGTTGCGTTCCCTGGTAGTTAAGAGGATTTATTTATCGATCTCATCGTCGTAAATACCTGGATTGGCAGATCACCACTAGTTTGATCGGAATTTATGTTTACTCTATAGGGGTGGAAGTTTGATGTGTGTGTCTCTGTGTGTGTGTGTGTGTGTCTGTGTGTGTGTGTTTAGGACCACCTGTTCCTTGATAAGCAGAGATACAGCCTGTGTTGGTCTGACTCTTGGCTTCTCTCTCAACCTTCACTTTGAGACACAAAGCTTTCTACCAGAAACACAGCCCGTCTGTCCTCACAGTTATTCCTGTCTGTTCTGTTGGTGATGGACGTAAAGAGAGTCCTCACACACACACACACACCTGCACCTTCATACAGAAACAGGGCTTAGCTGTTGGGATTTGTGTGTTTCAAGAACAGAGAGTATATGCCTGTTTGAGCCCAGTGTTTTGGTCCCACACAGCACAGAGGATGTGCTAGAGTTGGGGCTAACTTTATGTGGGTCAGAAATGTAGGTCCTTGCAGCATTTGATCAGGGTGTTGGGTTTGGTATTGGGGTCATGGCAGATTATGCACTGTGTGTTATGTAAAGTAAATATTTTGGTCCTGGTGAGGCTGGAATGAGGGTCCATGAGGGGGTGAAACTTGTGTGTGTGTGTGTGTGGGGGGGGGTGTTTCCTTGACAAGTGCAGGGAGAAGATAGTGTGTGTGTGTTAGGGGTCTAGATACCATCTCCTGGGAATTTAGAACCAGGTCACCGCTAGAACACCCCCCCCCACACACACACACACACACACACACACACACACAGTTCATGAAGATGTTAGATATAATATAATAATACTTATGTGAATGATGTGCTGAACTGATAGACTCTTTGTTTCTCTCTCTGTCTCTCTGTCTGTATCTTTCTGTTTGTCTCTGTCTCTCTTTCTGTTTTTCTCTCTTGCTATCGAACAGATTGCCTTCTGAAGTTACTGAGCCCTTGACAGATTTCTTCTTGTGTGTTTGTCCTCCTCTCTTTTGCCCTCCCTCCCTCCCTCCCTCCCTCCCTCCCTCCCTCCCTCCCTCCCTCCCTCCCTCCCTCCCTCCCTCCCTCCCTCCCTCCCTCCCTCCCTCCCTCCCTCCCTCCCTCCCTCCCTCCCCTCCCCTCCCTCCTCTGTGGGGATGCTGGGCTGCAGGTGAGGGTGCCCCGTGACCAGACTGAAGCTGGGGAAGCTAAAGGTGGTGCGGCGGCAGCTGCTGCAAAGGTACACACACACATACACACTGAAACACACACACACACACACATACAAACATATATATATATATATATATATATATATATATATATATATATATATATATATATATATATATATATATATATAAAACTATAAACACTCACATTATGAAGCATTGTTGTTTTTGGGTATCATTGCAGATATGAGCACCAGCCATTCGTTTCCTGCCTGGCAGGTCTCTACGGTTGCCAATGGAGACGCTACCAACGAGCGAAAGCGCAGCCTGGGGAGTGCTGCTGCAGCAAGGTACACACACACACACACACACACACACACACACACACACAGACAGATACACACACACAGACAGATACACACACACACACACACACAGACATGAAAGCACACAAACTCCAGCTCCCACACATACACACACCGAGCAAAGCGTCCACTTTCACCAAAACAGCGTGTTTTGTCAGTTTGCTGACGGGTGCGAAGCTGACTGAGCACGTGCAGAACATCGATCCCTGAGTTCCTCTGCTGACGTCTCTGTGTTTCTAAAACTGAAGTACAGTAGTGCTTCTGCAGGAAAATGCCCATGTCTAGTCCACTGGGCCCTCAGCCACAGCCACGGACTTCCTGTTTGCGACGTCGTTTCCCTGTGGGTTTGGCTGTGAAAACAGGAAGTGGTGTTGAAATACAGCCTTCTGAGTTTGTAGTCAGGAGAAGGCTGGTAAACGTTGTCATCATGCGGACAGGTGGTCCTCGTTCTCATTTAGGAGTTCAAAGACCAACAGCAGACCGTTAGGTACGTAGCGACCTAGAGCAGAGAAAGACAGAAGGCTTTTAGTTAGTCGAGGGGTTTTTATGGTTGTTTGTCATGTTTTCTATTTAAAATGTTATTGTATCTTAATTTGTGGTGTTGTATTGCATTTGTTGTGAAGCACTTGGTGATTTTTATCTGTGAGAGGTGCTATACAAATACATGTTATTTACTTACTTACTTACTTACTTACAGAAGAGAGATATAGAAAGAGAGATATGTAGTTATCTCATAGTCGTATCTGTTGGCCTCACAGTAACTGTGTGAACTTTGACCTCAGAGGAAACAAGCACAAACATCTGAACATACCGGGTCAGTTGAGGTCTCAGTCTTTTACAGGTTAACTTACGTAACATACTGTAAAAAAAAAATTCACTTATGTGGGCCTTTCTGTGTGTGGGTCTGGTGTTTGAATTATTCAATACATTCAACAAGTTTTTTGTGTCCTAAGCATTATATCCAATGACTACATTGTGCGAAGTCTGTCTAGTTTACAGAACATGATAGTGTATTGTAGCGCACACCTCTGCTGGTGTTTTACCGTAAATTGATACCTTAAGTTGCAATGAAATCAATCCAGTGAAGTATTATGTGAGTAGATAACACGGTGTGTGTGTGTGTTCCTCAGCTGGAGTGTGTAGATAACACGTTGTGTGTGTGTGTGTTCCTCAGCTGGAGTGTGGCAGTTTTGGCCTCCTGATCCTGACTTTCTTCTTGAGTTTCATGTTTCTCTACTTCTGGACCGAAGCTCAGAACGACTACAATCACTTTGACTGGTGGGTCTCTTTCACACACACACACACGTGCACAAACACACACGTGCACAAACACACACGTGCACAAACACACACGCACACACATTCTCACCCTCAAACCCATGCATATGTACACACCTACACGCACCGATGTGTGAATACTTTGTGTGTGTGGAGATACTAAAGACAGGTGTGTGTGTGTGTGTGTGTGTGTGTGTGTGGAGATACTAAAGACAGGTGTGTGTGTGTGTGTGTGGAGATACTAAAGACAGGTGTGTGTGTGTGTGTGTGTGTGTGGAGAGACTAAAGACAGGTGTGTGTGTGTGGAGAGACTAAAGACAGGTGTGTGTGTGTGTGTGTATGTGTGTGGAGAGACTAAAGACAGGTGTGTGCTGTTCCCAGGTTTAACTTTGGTGCTCTGGGCTTCTGGTTCCCCTGGTCTCTGGTGCTGCTGGTCTTGGCTGCAGCCCTGTTTACCTACATCACTCTGCTCCTGGTGAGAACTGCTCTATTCTCTATAGCTCTGTACTACTCCTGAGGAGAACTGGTCTATACGTATATAGCTCTATACCGCTAGTGATCTTGTTCTATACTCTACAGCTCTACACTGATAGTGATCTTGTTCTATACTCTACAGCTCTATACCGCTAGTGATCTTGTTCTATACTCTACAGCTCTATACCGCTAGTGATCTTGTTCTATACTCTACAGCTCTATACCGCTAGTGATCTTGTTCTATACTCTACAGCTCTATACCGCTAGTGATCTTGTTCTATACTCTACAGCTCTATACCGCTAGTGATCTTGTTCTATACTCTACAGCTCTATACTGCTAGTGATATTGTTCTATACTTTACAGTTCTATACTATGACTGTTTGTTATAAACAAATTCCGTGCTCATGATCTCAACACACACATGTTGTGCAGGTGCTGGCAGTGTGTTTACTGTCTGAGGGACAGAGGCTGTACCTTCACTGGAGTCACAAGGTAAACACACACACACACACACAGATCACATGTGAATAATTGTATTATTATTGTGTAATATAGTGTATTATTTATTGTTATCTGTATATTTAAGTTTGACTTATTTAAGCTTAGCATAGATGTAAATTATGTTCTGTGTACTTATTTGTTATGTTATGTCATGCCAGGTGCTTGTACACAGAACAACACAAGGTCTGACCTTGTGTTGTTCTGTGTACCTGACAATAAAAGACTTGAACTTGAACTTGAAATCATACTAGCACTGTGCACAGTAGAGCACATACAGTCCCTAAAATACATTGGTTGGTTTCTACATGGGGATACGTGGTATTGGGAACCAGGGTGTCTCTTAGCTGTTGGTTCTGTGTCTCAGATCGGCATTGTGGTGACGTTGGTATTCTCCGTCACTGCTACGGCCATCCTCTCTGACATCTGGAGCAAAGAATGGAAGACCCTCCTCCTCTCGCTGCAGGTTGGCCAGCTCACAGGCAACAGACAATCACATTCAAACAATAGCTGTCAATCATACCAAGACGAGACATGTAAACGTTTATGGGTTATTCAAATGTAATAACTGTAATCATGTTGACGCTTCCCCTCTCATTCTTGATTGGCTAGGTCACGGCTCCATTCCTCCATTTGGCTGCGGTCTTGATAATGACTCTTCTGTCCTGGCCAATAGCGTTGCACTTCTTCCGCATGAACAAGAGAGGTAAGCCCTCTGATTGGCTGCAGCTGCTCCCGCTAATGGCCACTGATTGGGTGTCGGGATGCTTGGTAGAAGCTGAGAGGTTGCGCTTGTGGAGGTGTCTGTGTTGTCTGTGCTCTGTTTTGATAAGTACATAAGGGCCTCACCTTGTTGGTTGAAAGGATACCGCACTTTAACCTGCCATGACGCACTGTCTGGCCTCGCATCATCCTGTGGGGACCTCTCTTTCCGTCTCTGCCCCCTCTCTCTCTCTCTCTCTCTCTCTCTCTCTCTCTCTCTCTCTTTTGCTCTTTGGTATCCACGGTCCTTGATAGCCTGGTTGCCGTGGTGATGCTGCAGTTTGAGTGGCTGACTCATGACTGGGCCTAAAGAGAGGGATGACGATTGAAGGATGGAGGGGTGAGAGACAGAGAGACAGAGAGGGAGGATGATGGAGGGGTGGAGGGGTGAGAGGGAGAGAGACAGAGAGGGATGATGATGGAGGGGTGAGGGAGAGAGACAGAGAGGGATGATGATGGAGCGGTGAGAGGGAGCGAGAATTGGCACAGTGAAGCTGATTCTGTCACCCACGCGCCAGCAGACACAATATCTGTCGTTCTTTATCTCTCAAACAAAGATCTACGACTGGAATCTTACAGCAGACCATTCAACTGTCTCTCTTCTCCTCCAACACCCCAGTCCAACACGAGGCTGGAGTTAGGATCAGAGATAGTTGGGTTAGAGTTAGGGCGTGGTTAAGGGTTAGGGTTCGAGTCAGTTTACCCATCTGTCGTATAAGGTCAGGTTTTTCAAGGTCATATTAGTCTGATTAAGATCTGATCCCGACATTACAACGCTTGTATATCCCTGTAATTGGGGCACATTGAAGCTATTAGTTTGTTTCTGTGGGGGGTGGGGGTGAAATATGGTGTGATTTTTCTGGCAGGTCATCACCCTGAATTCAGAGCTTAGACTATTCTGAGGCATTATGTGAAAAGGCCATACTGACCCAAAGACCTTTCTGTCTGTGTGTGTGTGTGATCTGCAGTGAGACAGGTAGCTATCCTGGGCCTGTACCTGTCTGTGCTGTTTGCCCTCTACCTGGTGCCCCTGGGCATGTACTCCCCCTGCATCCAGGAGGCAGGCCGCCTGGGGCCCCCTCCCAGGCTCATCGGTCATCGAGGAGCCCCCATGGTAGGACCCCCACCCTAACACCCCTGAGCGGCGTCCCTTACATTTACATTTACATTACATTTAGTCATTTAGCAGACGCTCTTATCCAGAGCGACTTACAGTAAGTACAGGGACATTCCCCCGAGGCAAGTAGGGTGAAGTGCCTTGCCCAAGGACACAACGTCAGTTGGCATGACCGGGAATCGAACTGGCAACCTTCGGATTACTAGTCCGACTCCCTCACCGCTCAGCCACCTGACTCCCTCTGTTTCCCCCCTTACGGCAGGAAACATGGACACCTGGGGGTGCTTAATTTGCGTCAACCACTGCATGAACACAATGGACAAGTCCTCATACGGCCCTGCTCTGAGACGAATAGAATGCATTTCAGTCATTTTTAATTAGCTTTTTCCGCATTTATCGATGTAATCAGCCCAGGTCTGAAACTGGCACACACAGTAGTCACAAGATCTGAAATACGTTCAGTAAGGATTACTAGGTTTAAAACAATGAACAATGCTTTATACCTTACCACATATTATCAATCAGAATCAGAATTCGGTTTATTCGCCATGTATGTTATACAAACACGGAATTTACTGTGGCAGGGAGGTGCAAAACACTAAACATATACAGATCTTAAATTAAGTAAAAGTCCAAAAGTTTAACTATTTCCAAGAACTAAACAATCTAAGAATACAACAATTTAAATATAAAATAAAATATATATAAAAATAAGAATAGAATGAGCAGCGTGAATGGTCAACATAGTGCAATCGGATACTGAGATAAAGTGGCTTATGCATACTGAATTGCCATTAGATGGACTTATAATAGTTAAATAAGTGAATGAATGAATGTCTGCAACTGAAATATAACAGAACCAGAAAAGCAAACAGGACCAAAAATATAATAACACCAACAAACTAGTCAGTGTAGGAGGGCCCTGCATCACTCCTGGAGTTTCTGAGAGAAGAGTCGATTAAGGCTTTGATGAAAAAAATAGAACGGGTGACAAATCGTGACTTGGCAACCATGCAGTGCATATGCCCTTGCTGATGTGTGTGTGTTGGTGTGTGTGTTTATGTGTGTCCAACAGCTTGCTCCAGAGAACACTCAGATGTCCTTTGAGAGGGCTGTCGAGACGGGAGCAGAAGGACTGGAGACTGACGTCACCATCAGGTTAGCCTAATCCAGTTAGCCGTTAGCGCTCCCATTCCCCCAGCACAGGCCTGCTAGCTCCAGTTAGCCATTAGCGCTCCCATTCCCCCAGCACAGGCCTGCTAGCTCCAGTTAGCCGTTAGCGCTCCCATTTCCCCAGCACAGGCCTGCTAGCTCCAGTTATCCGTTAGCACTCCCATTCCCCCAGCACAGGCCTGCTAGCTCCAGTTATCTGTTAGCGCTCCCATTTCCCCAGCACAGGCCTGCTAGCTCCAGTTAGCTGTTAGCGCTCCCATTCCCCCAGCGCAGGCCTGCTAGCTCCAGATAGCACTCGCTGACCTCAGGGGATCGCTCATGTACTGTAGCATGACTCAGCTTTAGCTGTTAGCGTCAGTGTAGCTATCCTGGTGCCGCCTCACCTGTGACCTACACCCACACGCGCAACACACACGTAACACATGCACAACACGCAAACAACACACACAAACAACACACACACACGTGATTGTGTTAACAAAGCAATGAGGCCCTTACCTGAACGATTGTGCTGACTTTCAGCTTTAGAATGGGAAGAATACTTAATAATGCTTGAACTTTGCATTGTTACATAATTGCTTGCATAATCAGTCATGACATTAATTTTTATTTGACTTTTAATCCTTTTTCTGTTGGACTGCCTCCTCCTTCCCTCTCCCCTTCTCTCCCTCTCCCCCTCTCTCTCCTTCGCTCTCCCCTTCTCTCCCTCTCCCCCTCTCTCTCCTTCCGTCTCCCCTTCTCTCCCTCTCCCCCTCTCTCTCCTTCCCTCTCCCCTTCTCTCCCTCTCCCCCTCTCTCTCCTTCCCTCTCCCCTTCTCTCCCTCTCCCCCTCTCCTTCGCTCTCCCCTTCTCTCCCTCTCCCCCTCTCTCTCCTTCCCTCTCCCCTTCTCTCCCTCTCCCCCTCTCTCTCCTTCCCTCTCCCCTTCTCTCCCTCTCCCCCTCTCCCTCTCTCCCCCCAGCTATGACGGAGTCCCCTTCCTGATGCACGACGACACCCTGAGGAGGACCACCAACGTGGAGGAGGTGTTTCCTAACCGCACACACCTCCCTGCTGCCATGTTCACCTGGGGAGAGATCCAGCAGCTCAACGCTGGGGCCTGGTTCCTCTCGGTGAGATACACACAGTCACAGACACACACACACACACACAATCACAGACACACACAATCACAGACACACACACACACACACAGGCTCAGAATCCCAGACACACCTACAATACCAGACACACTCACAGACACACACAGATACACACATACAGCGTGCTTGCCTGAGATTGGTTTGTTAAAATATATATTGGCTTCTCCAGCTATAATTTATTTGAAGTATGAATGCTAATCCCCAAAGGGGGATATGAATAGGATTAGCACTGGTGTACCTTGAGGTGCCAGTCACACACACACACACATACATACACACATACACACGCAGGTCTGATTCATGGACTCTACCTTGAGGTGCCAGGAGAAAGCTGACAGCTCTGACAGAACTGTAAGTCGCTCTGGATAAGAGCGTCTGCTAAATGATTAAATGTAGAGCTCTGTCGGCCATCTTTGCAGAGGAAGTGTTATTTTGTAAAAACTAAAACCTGGATCCTGTTAAATTCAATAACCCACAGTGAAAATACTTTACAACTAGGTTCCTAATTTAGAATGATCTGTATATTAGGTTGAGGTACTAACTGCATGTTTAGCTCTCCCCGTCTCAATCCCACCTTTCTCTTCTCTTCTCTTTCCTTCTCCTCCCTCCTCCTCCATCGCTCTCTTTCTGCTGTTTCCTGGTCCTCCCTCTCCCTGCTCTCTCCCTCCCTCTCTCTTCCTTCATCTTTACCTCCCTCTCTCCCTCCCTGCTCTCTCCCCCCAGAGGGATCCCTTCAGGATGGCGGCGTCTCTCTCCGAGGTGGAGCGCGAGCGGGTGGAGAACCAGACGGTGCCGTCTCTGAGTGACTTCCTGGATGTGGCGTCTAGGAGCGGCAAGCTGGTGCTCTTTGACATCCACAGACCCCCCAGTGGTCACCCCTACCGACAGTCCTACATCAACACCACACTGGAGGTCATACAGGCACACATCAACTCCAGCCAGGTAGGCAGACGTGTGTGTGTGAGAGAGAGAAAGAGAGAGAGAGAGAGCAAGTGTGTGAGAGAGATTGGGCATTGTGTATGTTTAGATGGTGGGGGGTTTGGAGAATTCGATTTTTTGTGTGTAATGTTTACATTTACATTTAGTCATTTAGCAGACGCTCTTATCCAGAGCGACTTACAGTAAGTACAGGGACATTCCCCCGAGGCAAGTAGGGTGAAGTGCCT
The DNA here is from genome assembly GCF_038355195.1 of Osmerus mordax. Lineage (NCBI taxonomy): Eukaryota > Metazoa > Chordata > Actinopteri > Osmeriformes > Osmeridae > Osmerus > Osmerus mordax. The sequence continues at coordinate 16,269,391 of NC_090060.1, read as the reverse complement.
TGCCCAAGGACACAACGTCAGTTGGCATGGCCTGGAGTCGAACCAGCGACCTTCTGATTACTAGCCCGATTCTCTAACCGCTCAGCCAGCTGACTCCCACCTTCTTTGTGTGTGTGTGGCGGGTGCGTGCGTGCGCAGGTGCTGTGGCTCCCAGCGGAGCAGAGAGACCTGGTCCAGCAGTGGGACCCAGAGCTCCAGCAGACCTCAGGACAGACAGCCTCCATCCAGGAGCTACAGGACAACCACATCAGCACTCTCACCCTGCACTACAGCACCATGACTCAGCCTCAGATCAGGTACATTTACATTTAGTCATTTAGCAGACGCTCTTATCCAGAGCGACTTACAGTAAGTACAGGGACATTCCCCCGAGGCAAGTAGGGTGAAGTGCCTTGCCCAAGGACACAACGTCAGTTGGCATGACCGGGAATCGAACTGGCAACCTTCGGATTACTAGTCCGACTCCCTCACCGCTCGGCCACCTGACTCCCGTACACACACACCGTACACACACACACTCACACACTCAGGTACACAACAGCAGATACAGATGGCTCCGTCTCAGTGTGATGAGCTTCTCCATAGACCCCGAGGGAGGGGAGAGAGAGAAGCTTACAGAACAAGAGAAGAAGAGATGGGGGGCTGGGGGCAGGGGAGTTGGAATGAGAAGGATAGATAAGGCTGGAGGGACACAGCCCTGCAGAGATCGCAGATGTGGAGGGGAGGAATACCGCAGGTGAAACCTCTGAATGAGGAGAGACCCACTCACTGTAGAGGATGACTTACATCATGTTAATTATAGTAATCACAGCATTGACAAGCACGCCTCTGAGGCAATTACATCTCAAAGTGAAATCGCTCTTCCCCCTCTCTCTAGCTTACTCTCTTTAGCACCCCCCCCCCGCCACTCCCCCACACACCCACACTCACCCCCCCCCCCGCCACTCCCCCAAACACCCACACTCCCCCCCCCCCGCCACTCCCCCACACACCCACACTCACCCCCCCCCCCCCCTCTGCCACCCACCCACACACCCACAGTATTGCCTGTCCAGTGGAAATATGTGCTGCATTCACATCATAACAATCAGAACCCATTCCTCTCTCTCTCTCTCTCTCTCTCGCTCTCTCTCTCTCTGTCTCTCTCTCTCTCTCTCTCTCTCTCTCTCTCTGGCTGTAAATTGCCTCACCACCAGTTCTATCCATCCTCGGATTCATGGAGAATCGATGCTACCCCTCACTACTCTCTTTCTCCCTCACGTTCTCTTTCACTGTCTGCCCTTCTCCCTCTGTTATCTTCATATCTCCCTTCCATCAGCGCTGAAAGGCAACTTTGATGTCTCTCAGTAGATGGACCTTTAAATGTTCAAAGGAGATAAGTTTAATCTCATAACACGTTTACTGGATTCTTGAGTGTCTTCTTTTACTAAGGCCTCTCCCCTTCCATGTGTGCGTGCTTGTGTGTGTGCATGGGTTTGCCATGTGTGTGTGGGTTTGTCGTGTGTGTGTGGTTGTGTGTGTATGTGTGTGTGTGTGCTCTCCACCCTTCAGTAAGTACTGGTCGGTGAACATCAGCACCAACCTGTATGTGATCAGCCAGCCCTGGCTGTACTCCCTCGCCTGGTGTGCAGGAGCCCAATCTGTCACCACCAACGCCCCACACATCCTCCAGGCCCTCCACAGACCCCTCTTCCTCATGGTGAGACACACACACACACACGCATGCCCTCATTATACAGAAACAGATTTATTAGACTATTAAAAGCTCACAAGGTAGCGTTACGTTAGCCGCTGCAAGATGGCAGAAACTGAAAGGTCAAGTCTGCCATCGACACGTTTATAATGAGTCCTCTTCTGCCCTCTCTTTTCATCCCCCATCCGGTCTCTCTCCTCCTCTCTCTCTCTCCATCCCCCATCCTGTCTCTCTCCTCCCTCTATCTCTACACCCACCATCCTGTCTCTCTCCTCCCTCTTTCTTTTCATCCCCCATCCTGTCTCTCTCCTCCCTCTATCTCTACACCCCCAATCCTGTCTCTCTCCTCCCTCTTTCTTTTCACCCCCCATCCTGTCTCTCTCCTCTCTCTCTCTCTCACTCCATCCCCCATCCTGACTCTCTCCTCCTCTCTCTCTCTCCATTCCCCATCCTGACTCTCTCCTCCCTCTCTCTCTCCATCCCCCATCCTGTCTCTCTCCACCCTCCCTCAGACCCCAGAGGAGTACAGCCTCATGTGGATTCTGACTGACGTTGTGTCGTCTGTCCTCATCATAGCTGTCTTTGTGTTCCACTGGTAAGTGTCCATGTTCGTTTTTCCCTTCGTCCCTCGACCAACAAACCTCCATCTAACTCTAGAACAGTCTATCTCTACACCCTTTAACTCTAGATCAATCTATCTCTAGACCCATCTATCTGTAGATCCTTCGCCCTACAGCTAGAAGGCTGCATGTATGTAGTGTGAGCAGCAGCTTTACAGCGAGAGGTGTTGATGATGAGCTAAGTGTGACTGATGATGTAACCAGTGACGCGATTGCTAGGTTTGGAGCACTCCTCTGGGATGAGGTATTTTTGTCTCTGACAGTTATTTCATGTGTGTGCGTGTGATGTCATCGCCGAGATTCCCCTAGCTGATGGTGTGTCTGTTGGATAACTGACAGTTCTCTTCCTCTGTCAAAGTCACTTTGACATAATCTGCCTGTTTCAGCTGCAGTTTCTCCTTCACAGCTTTCATACACGTCAGACACCTGGGTCCCCTCACACGCACACACACACACACACACACACACACACACATACACACGCTAGTCTTTTACTGACTCTGATCTCAGTTTAGCAGACTAAATCCTCTTTCTCTCACACACACACAAACATCACATTCTGTGTCCATGCTTTGGGCCCTACTGTCTGTGGTTCCTTCAGCAACAGAGTAGGAGGCGTGACAGGACTGTGATGAGCGTTCTCCTGTGTCCCCAGGTGGAGAGAGAGAGGCCTTCCCTTCTGGTCAGGCAGTCGGCAGACACACGAGAATGGACCGTACAGCAAGTTCAGGACTGGTGAGAATAACACGAGCATCAACACAAATCCACTGTGGCCTAGTTCCATTTCCAACTCTAGCCCACAGCCTCGATCCCTTTCCCAGATCCCATATGTTATTGCATAGGTGTCAGTGACATGGTTATCACTTGGCTGCTCATCTTGGGATCTGGCTTTTATGTTCCTTATCTATACAGTCAGTGACATATGTGTAAGTCTTTGATTTGATAATGCATCATTGAGTAAAAAAGCATTTCATGTCCTATGTACCTCAGATTCCATAGAATCAGGGTGTGTTCGCTGGAACCCGTTCCACTCCGATTCTCCCACCCGGACCCTCATCTCTCTCCCTCTGGACTTCAACCCTTGACCCCTGCATGACCCCTACCCGAACCCTGCATGACCCCTACATGATCCCACTCAGCTCCAACACCTTTAGTGCACCCTTCCCTCACCCCCTTGGTTCCTCATGCCCCCACGGATCCCCCCACATCCCCCCCCCTACACCACACCACCATCCCCCTCCCGAGGGAGCAGCGTGACCCCTGACAGTGTGACCTTTGACCCCCCTGCAGAGCTGAGTGACGTGTGGTCCATCTCCAGCGTGAGCGTGCGCCAGGAGCTACGGAGCACGCCCAGTTCACCCAGCACCCCCCACCTGCCCACCATCACCGAGGAGCCCTGAGAGGGAGAGAGAGAGAGGGGGGGGGGAGAAAAGGAGAGAAGAGAAAGAGAGAGAGGGGGGGGGGTAGAAAAGGAGAGAGAGAGAGAGAGAGAGAGAGAGGAGGGTAGAAAAGGAGAGAGAAAGAGAGAGAGAAAGAGAGAGAGAGAGAGAGAGAGAGAGAGAGAGAGAGAGAGAGAGAGAGAGAGAGAGAGAGAGAGAGAGAGAGAGAGAGAGAGAGAGAGAGAGAGAGGAAAAGGAGAGAAGGAAGAGAAAGAGGAAGGGACTGAGAAAGGGTTGTAACACAATTCCAGTTGGCTGAAGGAAGAAAAGAAAGAGGCAGGACGATTGAGAGGAGGTGGAGGGCGAGAGAAGGAACGCGTGAAGGATGCAGGAGAACAGGAACGCCATGTTTGTCATCTTTCCAGCTTCCTGCATCCTCCCCTCTCTCGCCTGTCTGAGGCTGTGCCTGAGGAAACTGCCAAACACACCGGAACCAACGTAGTACGCAGAGCCAAGCCACTAGGCCAGATGCACTTCACTACTTTACCTTTAGAATAACGTCAGAACCAGCTCAACATACAGGGAGAGAAACACCAGGAGATAATGACAAACAAACTCAAAGATGCTGCTGATTGGGAAAACAGAGTGGGTAAAGATTGGAGATATTGACGGGGAAATGTGGGGAAAATCTTACCAGCATCAACTTTGCCCCGTCATCCTGCTTTGCACCTCACATTCGCCCCCTGTGGAGGAAACTGGAACTGCCGAATGAGACAGGAGCACAAGGAGAGGGAGCGGGAAACTGGATCTCTAGAACGAAAAGATTTTTCCTTCTCAGCTGTAAATCAAGTCACGTGAAGCTGCATTAGAGAACCATCATCACGTGAACAATGACTTCTGCGTGAGTGTTGGCAGTGTGTGCAACACTGTCTGGCTGAACATAACACTGAGATTTAATAATGTCCAAATTTTACTATAAAGGTATGCTATTTATTTTTCATTCGTGAATGTACTACCAAGCAGTACTGTTCTAGCATGGCAGTGAACACACCTGCTTCTGCTAACAAACAAATACTGTATGTCCTGTGTCTACGACAGCCATTTTAGATTTGAATTTTGCGAGTCTGAACATGAGCTTCTGCTGTTTTCTGGAGATTTCTGTGGGCTCTCTGGGCAATTCTGGGGGAGGAGCTGCTTCAAAGGGCCATAGTACAGACACCGTCAACAACACTCACCTCTCAGAAGAGACCACGTGGGTCTTGGGGAGTTCAAAAGAACTGTGGACTTATCTAAAGCCTTCTAGAACTCCCCAATGCCCTTTTCCGAAGCAGTCCAGAACTTTGGATTCCAGATAACTGTCTTGGTTGCTTTTTGTATTGTTTCCATTTTGTAGTTCGACAACTTTGTGTGAAGTTTAAGTAACCCAATTATCGACATAGATGTGACCACATCCCCAAACATCTTATTTTATGCTGTAGTATACTGTAATCATTTGCTATACCACACATTTACAATAAAAGCCTGCTGTATTTACCATTGTGGTGTTCTAGAGATTGCCCCACTTGATAGGTGAGCATAGTAGACAACAATCGCAGGGTAGAAAATGACACCGAAAACTCACGTTGACAATCTGTGGGAATCGATATAGTCTAACAACCATCAAGACCAAACAATGCCATCCAGTAGGAGGCCCATTCACACCAAGAACGATAACTATAAAGATATAGTTTATTTTATTTTTTGTATATTTAAATCCCACACCACAACTATAACGAGAACTATAGTGGAACGATATCGTTGGGATCACTTCCAAAACGATGTTCTTTTCAGCTGATTAACTATAAAACACTGACAACCAATCAGAATCCTTCCAAATTTAAAGCGCCCGCGCATTTGAAATGGAAGACAACATTGCGAGAAGCTAGATCGTCGATGTTGGTGTAGACGCAAATATAGTTACCGTTATAGTTCACGTTATCGTCCTAGGGTTGAAAGTGCCTTTAGGACCTAGACCTTTAGCAAGAAAACCATTCATGTCATGCGAGGAGGGCATTCAGATTAGAGACAGCGTTGCATTGTGGTGAAACATTGAATCGAAACCTTTTCCCTCAGTTCCACGGTTGGCTTCCAGCTCATGAGTCCATCAGTTCTCATGACTGGAACGTTCCTAACCTGAGGGAGGAGAACCGCTGGCGGTGGACTAAGTGTTGCTGAGTGCCATGTGAGTGTATTGTGGCCCACAAAGGCAAGAACAGTGTGGAGACTAATGGTGGTCTCACTGGAGCCTGTTGGTGACCCTTACAGTGTTACGGTAGAAGGCCTTGGTGAGAACGACAGCTACATTATACAATCCTTAACAGGACAACAACAACGGCAGGGCTGCCAACTTTTCAAAAAACCTTGGAGTGAGATTTGGTGCCCACCCCCAGCGCGTCTATGTTGTTTCACTCTGTATATCTGCGCCTCGTCCATTAGGCCTACAACGTTAGCATAGCTACTTGGTTGGTGTTGCCGTCTGAGCGTGGTAAATACAATGTGTGGTGTGTGAACTAGTTGAAATGCGTGTGTCTCACGGCCAATGCGTGAGAGTTGGCAGCCCTGCAACGGTATTTAGTGACCAGAGGATTTTATAGGTAAAAAAATTAATAAAAATTCTGTCACTAAGCGCAGGCTTCGTGGTCCTCTGGTACTGTATAACTGTATTCTTGTCATGATTACAGTTTTTAAGTTTGTAACTGTAACGTTGACTGTAAATGCTACTGTCATCTGGTAATAAAAATCTTGAAATTATCGTGCTGTGTTCTACTGGTCAAATAAAGCCATATTGCATTATCAAATGCATAATAAGGAACTTTTAAGAAACCTTTTAAAGTTGCTTTTTATGGATGGAGTCAAGGTTTCTACATAGAGACATGCCATGAACAGTTGCAAACTTTAAACCACAGAGGAAGTAGTTTAATAAAAACCAGTAAACTTCAGAACCTTTACTGAAACCAGAGTCAGGTGGCTGAGCGGTGAGGGAGTCGGGCTAGTAATCTGAAGGTTGCCAGTTCGATTCCCGGCCGTGTCAATTGATGTTGTGTCCTTGGGCAAGGCACTTCACCCTACCTGCCTCGGGGGAATGTCCCTGTACTTACTGTAAGTCGCTCTGGATAAGAGTGTCTGCTAAATGACTAAATGTAAATGAAACCAAGATGTAAATTATGTGGGGGGGGGGGGTTTCAATTGTTTACATGTTGACAACTATAGCTTACAACTGTTAGCGATACAAGGGGTTAATATACTCAAATTAATGATGCAATCATACATATTATGAAGAAAATGGATGCCCAGTAACACTACAAACTGGCACCAGTCAGAACTGGACAACACAGATGTCATCGGCAGGAGATGATGTCATAGACATTTATTACAAACAAAGTTGTGCTACTCTGTTAATGCATTAGGTTGGAATCTCGTGTATAAAACCCTGTTAGACTCTCGCCAGACCTAAATCCAACTGTGTAAACTACTTCCTACAGTTTGGAAGGGGTGTATGATAAACAGGGCTCACGCTACCTTGATAGTGTCTACTTACACCTTACAGTCACCACACCAAAGATTTACAGGACACAAACAAATATAAAACATGTTAAAAAAAAAGAAACATTCATCTTAATTCTACGCAATACAATTTTTACTTCTACGTTGACTAGGAAATCAGCACAGCTTGAGGGTAATGAGATAATTAATGTGTGCTTTTAGGGTGTCAACTCTTTTACATCCATCTTTACTGGGGAGTTAAATTAGTATAGTAAAGGCCATTGCTGGATATAAGAAAAACATCAAAAATGTCTGTATTAGTAAGAACTACAGTAACAATATCATCTGTATTTGTTAAAACCATTGATCACGTCAAGTGAAGGCTTCTGGGAAATGTAGTTCTTCATACCATTGATCCTGGCATTGAAAAGGCTTAAAAGGATGCCACTTCCTTAACAGGATCTGAATACACTTTTGCCACTGCATAAAAAATAACTGAGGCCAAAAGTAAAACACAAAAATGACAAAGATGGCTTTTATAGGCCAATTTTTAAGGCTTAAAAAAAAATCACATGTATTGTAAATCTATTTACCTAAGAGCATGTCATATCAGCATATATTTACCTTTACAAACAAATATATTAAAGCTTTTTACAGGTCTCATACTCAAACAAACAGTAAGGTTATTTTGCGTTTCGTATGCTAACTAACGTGGCAAATTAAATAACTCAGCCTGTTATTTCAACATAATGATTAAGGGTCCACCATGACAATGACAGTATCTCCATGGTGACAGTATAGGTCACATGCTCGGTCTTAATTAGTTATTCGAAAACAAAACACCCATTTCAGCCTCGCACCAACTGTGTATGTGCCCGTGTGTTTGAGTGAGTGCGGATGTATCAGAGTAGAATTGACAGCATCACAGGGTCTATCGTGGACAGGGGGGCAAAGCTTAGAGGTAGTCGTCTTCACTGGAGGGGTCGTCGTCGGGGTCGTTGCTAG